>NC_056735.1:745526043-745621043 GCF_019279795.1 Protopterus annectens | reverse complement strand
CCATTAAACCATATTAGAAGCAGATTGGTATATGCCAGAATTAACTTAATTCATTAAGGCCGGGTTTAAACAGAGCCCCTAGCCTGACAATCCGACCAGATTCCTTATATTTAGTATAGAATGCCAACCTGCTTTGTTGGATTTATGTCCTTGAATTTTGACAATGATTGTTAATTGAAATTTGGCAGTGACATGGGTCATTGTATGTTTGTAAGGTGCATTGGAAATCCTTTTGGTTGTTATATCAGTAAGATGTTCACTAATCCTGTGTTTTAATGGCCTGGATGTTTGCCCTACATAAAAAGCAGAGCAAAAACACGTGGCCATATAGATAACCCAGTCACTGCTACAGTTGCCAAAGCACTTAATTTCAAAAATATGTGGTGTATTGCTGCTGGTAAATTTTTTTGTTTTACATATATATGTACAAAAACTGCAGCGACCACAAGGGTTGCTATCCACTAACATCCCTAAATAGGGTAACCTGTTGTGTGGTAGTAGGTGAAGAATGTTTATAGTGGGTTAGATGGGAATTAATAGTACAGCCTCTTCTGTATGAAAAAAAGACACTGTGGGGAAAGTATTCCTGCTAATCTCTCATTTGCCAACAGAATATCCCAATGATTATTAATAATATTTCTAAAGGCATCTATGTTGCTTCCAAATGTTGTAACTAGGCGAATGGGTTGGGGAGACTGTACATCCTTGCCTTTGGGTCCTTTGCCATAAGTTAACAACTTTTTCCTATCCTGTTCAGTGGCAAAAGAATATGCCCTATTAATATTGTTTACATGATAACCCCTATTCAAAAATCTTTGTGAAAGATCACTTTTGCTGGTGCTGTAGGCTGCATCTGATGAACATATACGCTTGATGCATAGAAACTGGGATTTCGGGATGTTTCGGTTGATGTGGGAGGGGTAATGACTGGAGGTATGTAGTAAGCTGTTAAATTGGGGAAATTTTTGATGAACCTGTGTTTCAAGTGTATGGTGATCCTGTCATATAATATGGACATCCAGGAATGTAATTGCTTTATAATCATAGTTGAGAGTGGAATGAATTCCCCATTTATTCTCATTTAAATAGTCTACAAATTCCTCTGCATATCCAGCATCCCCTCTCCGCACCATCCAACAATCATCCAGATAACATCTCCAGATATCCATGTTATCTAGAAAAATGTTATGGTTCTCATCATATATCAATTGTTCCTCGATGTAGCCTATGACGAGGTCTGCATAAATGGGAGTGAAGGACGCTCCCATGGCCATACCTCTGAGTTGCCAGTAACATCTCCCATGGAAGTAAAAAACATTCTTGGTGAGGACATATTCAGCTAAGCTAACAAGAAGGATTTTGAAACTAGGAGTGTATAACTCAGCTTTGTCCAGCCAGAACTGAATAGTTTCTAATCCTGCTCAATGTGGGATGTTAGTGTATAGGGCAGTAACGTCCAATGTACATAGTAGCCAACCTGGTTCCAACTGTGTGTCATTTATGATGTTGAGAAATTGCGTGGTATCTTTAATTCTGGATGTGACCAGGGGAAGGAGTGGTTGAAGATATTCAGTAAGGAAAGCCAATAATGGTTCTGTCAGAGATCCTCGACCCGGGACAATTGGTCTACCTGGTGGTTTGGTAGGATGTTTGTGTATTTTGGGAAGAAGATATAGATATTGTGGCCTGGGATCTTGGACCATCAACTGATAACCTGTCTTCTGATCAATGATCCCTTCCTCCTATGCCAATTTAAGAAAAGCATCAATTTCCTGTTTGAATCTGAATGTTGAGTCAGGGGCATATGCATGCAAAATTTGTTGTTGGACAGTTGTGTTGTAGCCTCTGTTTCATACATACTCCAGTCCATAATGACTACTGCCCCACCTTTGTCAGCTGGTAAAATAATCAGATCATGATTATTGCTGAGTTTATGTAGGGCATCCCGTTCTTGTTTAGTGAGATTATGTTTGTTGTTGGTGTGTGTGTTTATGTTGAAGTGCAAATCTTTCAGCACACATTCTTTAAAAACTGAGACATGTTTGTCCATGGAAAGTATAAAATTAGATTTATGGAAATTGAATCCAGTAGTTCTTTGAGATTGGTTTGAACCTGAAAAAAACTATTTGAGTTTAAGAATTCTACAGAATTCTTGAATGTCATTAACAAGAGCATGTTCAGCTACAAAAAAAGAAGGAACAAAATTCAATCCTTTGTTCAATAATTTTATTTCAACATCAGACAAAGGTTTGGAAGAAATGTTATGAATGTTGTTGGTATTTAGTGCATCAGAATTTTGTCTAAGAGTTGTTGGATGATTTGTACCTCTCCGATGCTTCCTACCCCCCCTGTGTTTCTTGCCCCTAAAGGGTCAATATTAGGTTTCCTCTTTGCTACTGGATATTCTTCAGTGGAGATAGGATCGAGTGTTTTCCATGCTGGAGACTCCTCAGTGCTGATGCTGCCACTGACAATAGGCCTAGACTGAGAATAAGAACTCACTGAGCTCTGCTGCCTTCTACTCAGACCCAGAGCCAACAGAGGGGAACCCATCCCTGTGGAAACAAAGGTATGTGTAGCCCTTAAAATTCTAGCTACAGGTACTTTTCAAAGACCAACTGGAGACATGATGGGGGTCTCACAGGCATCTGCATCCAGGGTACTCCACCAATTCTTGGCTGCCATGCAAATACAAGCTACTGAGCACATTTATTTACCCTGCAACTGTGAGGAGAGGGTCAGCAGTTTGCATCTCTTCTACCACGTAGCATGCTACCCTGAGGTACTGGGTGCCATAGACTGCACTCATGTACATATTAAAGTACTGCCCGCTCAGGAGGGTAGAGTCTATGTCAACTGCAAGGGGTACCACTCCATCGACTGCCAGGTCATGTGCAATGCCCAGGGCATTATCATGAATATGCATGCTGGCAGCCCTGGCAGTTATCATGACACCCATATCTGGCATTCATCACAGCTGTACCAGATGTTTGCCAGGGGGGACATCCCATATGGCCATCTACTGAGGTATGCTGACTATGCACTGGAATCGTGGATTATGACACCCATCAGAAATGTACACACACCTACCGAAGAATGCCATAATGAGGCACACGCACAAACTAGGAACATCATAGAGCATGCGTTTGGGCTAGTCAAGTCATGGTTCTGGTGCCTCAATATACCTGGTGGAGCCCTGATGTATTCTCCAGCCACATCTGCACAGATGTTCACAGTATGTGGCATGCTGCATAATATGATCCTGTGGAAACAGCTGCGGCAGGATCATCAGAAGGAAGGGACACACAGCCCCCCACCAGTGTTAAGGTCCACACAGCCACACCCACAGGTAGGCTCAGAGGAGGAACCCCCTGAGGCTGTCCCTCTAGGCAGATGTAGGCATGCTCAGTATGCCCTGGCCTTGGCAAAAGAGGCAACATATTGCATATGCACTGACAACCTAGGGTCCTAGGGACTGACACATAACACCGACTCACATACATAGTAAAAAGGATGCCAGCCACACCACACAACCTGGACCTTATCATGTATTGGCTGTGTACTGCATGCATCAGAGTCAGACCTGCAGCACTGCTATCTCAACTGCTGCCTTCACAAGGTAAGTCAATCTCCTTTATAAAAAATGCATGGGATACTAGACTATGGTAGCATATGTATGGACCTGCTGCATGTATGCAAGTGAACAGAGTAGGCTACTGGGATACTTGCAGAGAATTAATAGCTATGTGGGACAACAGGTACTCTGTCCAATACTGGCTGCCCCATAATATGCATTAGGCCACAAGGCAGCAAAACCCACTGCAGTATGCAAGGGAAATGCCAAACAGTGGGGTCATAGGACAGACACACAACTCTCAATGCTAGAGTCCCCACCCGCAACACAGCCGTGTTCCCATACAACTGCAGTAACAGTATGTTTGCAAGGATATAGCAGTAGACCACACAATCCCAGGGCTGTCCCAAATAACCTGGCTACATGTTCTATTTCCACAATATGCAGGGGTCAAAGTGTATGCCTGCCTGCCATTGATAATGTGAGGAATTAAACCCCACTTTCTGGTGGCTGATATGGCTCAGTGGGCTAAGTACATTTGCATGGTTAATGGTGCTCATGGTTCAAAGTTGGTTGCACCTACAACTTTTGTATGTGAGGTACTCCTATGGTAGCAGTCCTACAGACTGTCAATATGTCCCAATCTGTTAATGCAAGAAATCTGGACAAACCAGAGAAAATGGATGGACAGAGGGCCAAACTTACAGACATTATACATGTTCTGAGTAACCTAGAAGGTGGCTACTATAACAGCAGGTTATAACAAGTCAGACTATTAGCAGGTTGTAAAGGCCATCACGTAACTGTGTCAGCACTTACAACAATTCAGTGGGCTCCATTTCGTAGTATATTACCAGAAAAACCCAACTGTCTGAGGAGCAGAGCAGACATATGGGGTGGAACTCTGGACAAGTGTAAAACATGTACAGTCAGACATGTGAAGATTGTAACCCTGTGTGTGGTGTTATATCATGTACCCCAGGCACAGCATACCTACAACCATTCAGAGCAGGAAATCTGGAAAAATCCATGAGCAATAGTAGGGCAAAGGCCCAAATATATTACAGAAGGATTAACTACTAGTCAGACAAATGTAGAAAGTGAAGGAATAACAGGTCATGCAATGGCATGGGTTTCCTGGTGTGTATGGAGTCAGTAACTCAAATGTCTGGCATAATTTCCTAACATCAGTCTATAATGATTTGCCACTGATGTACCACAAAATCACAATGCTATTTAAAACATACCATACATATGACGCAAAACTCTGTACAGTCTATTAAAATCTGTACATTTGCTAGGTATGAGTCATATATTATGTTCAGAACACAGCTGGGGATTCCCTTGGACAAAATATCAGGAAAGTGCTAGACTGTTGAATCAGGTGCAGCAGCCAATTTGCTATAGCACACAAAATCCCGGACTGGAGCACAGGTAGGTCTGGTCTAGAGTCACCTTGTAAGTACTGACAGCCACACTGGGCATGCCCCTACACTTAGCTAATTTCAGCCCATGTCTGATGTCTCATCTGCCTAGAGAACTGATATGTGAAAATATCTCTGTGCATAGAGGCGGCTATGTATACATATCTGTGTTTCCCTGTCCTCTTCACACATGATTACTCTTATCTATCAGTATGTGGCACATATATGTATATATATATATGTGTATATGTATATATATATATATATATATATATATATATATATATATATATATATATTAGATATATAGACACAAGTAACATATTACATTTACATAATGCACACACACAGCTACATCTAAGTTGACATCCCTGTGACATATATAGATATATATATATATATATATATCTATATATATATATATATATATATATATATATATATATATATATATGTGTGTGTATAGTTGTGTGGGGATGTACAAATGTCCGCACCTACACACAGAATGCTGCGGTTTTCTGCACGTACCCACACAACTGTTGTCTGATGGTAAAGGTCCACGGCCGCATAATGACATATTCCACCCAACCAGAGAACCTTGTGCTTATGGTATTTCACTCTGTAGAGAGATGATTGTGAACAGGTGGTGTAATGTGCAATGGCTGCAATGCAGGACTTGGACAGGCCATATTGTCACTAGCCAATTGTCCACTTAGCAAACTGCAACTGGCTAGAAATGGCGATACTGGTAACTGTACACACATAACAGGGGTATTAACAGGTACCCCACTGCTATGACACTAGATACACTAGATACAGTAAAAGCATAAAGCAGGTGCTTTCTGCAGGCCACACAGGCTATGTAAGATAAAGCCACTTTGCATAGCCCACAAGTACTGTGGCTGCAGCCACATGTACAGCAGATGTAACCGGAGGTGGGTGCAACTAGTACTGTCAGCTGTAGTGTGTAATAGTAGGCAGGTAGGGGTTCTAATCTCACATCACTGACCGTGTGTGTGTGTGTGTGTGTGTGTGTGTGTGTAGATATTTCTCTTACAGCAGTACAGACATCCCCATCAAGCCTTTGTCTGTGTAATGGCCATTCATTTTATAGCCCTGTGACTAGCATCCTCCTCAACATTGTCCTCCATGTCAACCCCTGCTGATGACATCCATCTTAACAGCACTGGCTGAGACTCTCAAAACAAGTACGCTCCATGGCGCATGCAAAAAGTGCTTAGTGCTATAGTGTATACTAATAGATATGCAGGGGTTCTAATCTCAATAAGGGCAACTCTGTGAGTGTGTGTGTGTGTGTGTGTGTGTGTGTGTGTGTGTGTGTGTGTGTGTGTGTGTGTGTGTGTGTGTGTGTGTTTGTAAATATATCCTGTTGCAGCAATATGCTTCTCTGTGTGTAATGGTTATACATTTTTATGTCCTTGTGCCTACCTTACAGCCTCCCCATTGGCCTCCTTTACAAGGTGTGCTGATGTCATCAACCTTAACAGCACTGGCTGACAATCTCAACACTGAGAAGCTCTGTGGCACATGAAATACATACTTAGTGCTATAGCATATACTAATTGATAGGTAGGTGTTCTAATCTCAGTAAGGGCAACTCTGCAAGTGTATGTGCATGTGTAAATATATCCCCCTGGCAGCAGTGCACCTCTCTGTGAGCAATGGTTACGCATTTCAAGGCAAGTTTCAACAAATATCAGCGGTGGCGATGGGGTCCCAAGTGCCGCTGTCATTTGCAAACCTTGTTATGGCCATGTGTGAGTTGAAACATCTTGTTACACACCCTTTGGCAGACAATATAGTGTTTTATATATGCTATATTGATGATTTGATTTTTCTATGGAAGGTATATCAGGAGACTTTTTTGACTTTTGTACGTGATTTAAATAGTACCACTGATTTCCTTAAGTTTACTCTTGGTAATTTTGGTGAATATATTGACTTTCTGGATGTACATTTAACTTTTGAGCAAGTAAACCATAGTGTTGTAAGTAGCATCTATAGGAACTCAACATTTGTTAACCAATATTTACATCAAGAAAGTTTGCATCCTATCCATATGAAAAGATGGGTAGTAAAGGGCCAGTTTATTCATCTTAGTCATTTGACCAGTAAGGATGAAGTATTTTTGGATGAAGCGGATAAGCCTTTCCATTTTTTTCTCCAAAGGGGTTATGATTCTCATTGGTTAGATCAGATTGTTTCTGAGGTCAAAGTATTGAGAGACCATAAGGCCTGCCCTATTTTAAGTTTCAAGCGATCTTTGACACTAGAGATGAACAACACTGTAAGTAATTCTGCCAGAGTCACTAAAAATTATACCTTGGCTTTCCCCATTCCCATTTCAAATGAAATGGGGTAATCAGGTCTATTCTTCTGGATAATTAGAAGGTTATTTTAGATAATCCAGAATTAGCTAGGGTACTTGGTGACAGACTGAGTTTTACTTACAAGAAGACTATTAACATTGTCTATTTTGTAAAAAAAGTACTAGTGTAGTTTTACCAGTGAAACGTTGTAATCCAGGTACATATGCATGTGGGCATTGTAGACAATGTAGATTCCTCACTTGTACTTCCACAGTTGAGTTTAAGCATCTTAATAAAACAATCTGAGCTAAGGAACATTATGCATGCTACACTAACAATGTGGTAAACTGTGTTTTCTGCAATTCATGTGATCATACTTATATAGGCAAAGAGCTTTAAATAAACGGATATATGAACATGTTTTGGCTATAAAGAAAAAGGATTCATCTAATACATTAGCAAGACATTGTGTAGTATGCCCTAATTTTAAGAAATTTTCTTTCCTCATTCTGGAAAAGGTTAAAACAGATTTATTTAGTGGTGATTATAAAACCTTTTTGGAATGTCGAGAGAACTTGTAGCAGATTTTGCCATTTTAAGACCAGCCACCTGGTCTTAATCAAGTAATAAATATAAAGTGCTTCTTACAAGCACAAAAGTTGTAAAGATGTACTGTTTTTAAACACTTTTTTCATTTGTGACATCATCGTTCATGACTATTCATGTGGTGTTTTATTTGATGTGTCTTGTCATGTGATTATTTGAATTTTTTATTTAAAAGTGAGTTTAATTGATGGGTGTGTTTCTGACGAAGTTCTGTTTTATTAAATTTGGAACAAAAGCACTAAAAGTTGGTCTCCATTTTCCTTTCATTGCTCGGCCTACAGTTTGGTTATTTAGTATAGTGTGGTTGCTTCATGGTTTGCTACTCATTGCATTCATACTCTTACTTTGTATGACCAATATGTACACTCTGTCACTGAGGTTGGGCCTGTGTCCCCCCACTAATAATGGCTATGACCTAAATTCCTGCTGTAGGAGGTTGCCAGGTATGCTAGCTAAAGCTCTCAAGCAATGAGATATGAATGTTGACAACACAGTGACTCAGCTAGAGTACATCAGGGACAGTCAGGGACACCTTTACAATGTCTGGACTATACCTGTGTGACATTTACTGAATGAGAGGAGCTGAATGACAGTACATTCATGTGATATGACAGCTGTGTCCACCCTTACTTACTGCCAATATGACTAGCACATAATTCAGAAGCATTCATACATCAGCCGACCATTGCAGGTGGGAGTGAGAGGGCCACAGCTGTGATTTAAGTCACAGCAGGCACAAGTGAGCGGCATGCCTATAGTTGTTGGACAGCAGAGTATCACCAACATGTCATTGCCAGAAATTTACTACAGGCCTACTGTTGTAATCCCTATTTCCCATAACTGCATCCTCCAATCTGCATCCCATTATATGGGAACTTGTGTTACATACCTGGTAGAGTGATGTAATACTTTTGTGAACAAATCCTCAAGAAAAATGCTTCCTAAATCACAGTCTGTCTTGGTAAAGCAAGTTACAGACCTGTTTTCCATTGGCAGCCGCATGCCTTTTGTAGGTAATGCTCATTAACAGGTAATTGCCTGTGCAGAAATCCATGTCTTAGATTTGCTAATCACATCCAGAACAGCTGGGTTGCACTTTTATTAGCCAATGACATGGCACAGCAGTGCAATATTTAAGGCCTTCATGTAGACCTTGGCTCCTTTCTTAGTCTTTTAGAGGGGCATTAGTGAGGTGTGGAGACTACAACATTGCAGAGGGTAGGTACAAATACTGTCCTCTGTTGAAATATATGAGGTACGTCCACAGTTTTGCATGCTGTGTTTGGCCATTGTCAAATGACTTTCTGATTATGTGGCAGTTCAGTGTTAACCAATGTGGTTTGAGGTCAGTTTGAGTGAAGAGACATGTGAGTGTCAGATGTCATACCAGTCAGAATATGCATGCTGCTGCAGTAGCTGCTGGTCTATCAGCCCTGTATGTTTGTAGGGTCAGACTGTGACACATGTCCTTGTCTCTCAACCTTTGTCCACCACACCTTTATGTATAGGTGTTATGTAGATCCCTTCTTCTAGGTGGGGTGTGAGGTATGGTAGGTCTGTAGCAGGTACAGTTATACAGTTGCATATGTTGCAGGTTGTAGCCTAGGACTCATAGTGGGGAGTGTGAACACTTTGCAGGACAGCAAACTGTATGTGTCACCGATGAGCAACTCTGCAGCAGAGCCAGGGTGAGGGTCACCATAACAGTCCAGTTGAGGCATGGCTTAAGGTACATATGTTATGTAACAGTACCAATCGGAGAGTAGTAGGTGACATATAGGTAGGCTATACGAATATGTGCAGTGTGTCCCTACCAATAGGCTTTTGATGTGATAAAATGGGTAGCAGTTAATTCAGTAGCAGCAACCTGTTTTGGTTAAAATTGCATGACTCAGTTATTATTTGACATAGTCACAAAAATGTAAATGAAGTGCAACACGCTGAATTTGAACCCAGGACTGTGGGAGGTAAAATGTACTGCATGCAAGGCATTTAACAGACTGAGATACTAAGTCACTGCTGCAGTAGATGTATTTGCAAGATATATGTGAATGCATAAAGTCTTTTACACAGGATTTGAATTAGCATGTGTTTTCTGATAAGTAAGACGTGTGACACTCAAATGTCTGTCATGATCTTCTAACCTCAATCTGTAATGAATTGCCAGTACTTTAGCAGACAGATATGTTTTTTTGTGATAACCATGTCAAAGCTAGGGGGCACAACTGTGGACATTCTGCAAAAGGCTGTACAGTTGAACTGCTATCCCAGGCCTCACATCCATCCATCATTATTTATTTGGCTGTGTACTGGTGTAGTGTCTGAATCACAGTCCCAAGTCCCAAGTACACTGCCTATTTTCCCATTATATGTACTTGCAGCGTGTCAGTGGCAATCATAATATGTGGGTGGAAACACCTGCTTTAATTCAGAGCTGAGTGGCCTAGTGGGTTAATGCACTGTGCAGTAGTTAACAGGGGCCCGGGTTCGAAATGTGCCTAACACTGTTAGAAACATATAAGATGAGTGCACATCTAAACAAATTACTCTACTTGAGAGACCTTAACTAAAAATATCAGTGGCCTAAAAAAGTTGTAGTAATCAGGATAGACTGACAGCTCTCTCTTGATATTCAGTTTACTATGGACTCCAATGTGTGGATTTCTGTCTAGCCTTTTTGGTCCTGAAAGATCCTTCCTATTTGACCTTCTATTCATTCACAGAACAAATTGTTCCTAAAATAGCAGGTTAAATGAACTAAATCTTCATCAAGAAATTAATAAGATACACTGGCATGTTAGATCTATATCCTAATGAATTTTCCACCTATGGAACAAGCATTTGCTACATGTAAAGCCTTCAAGTTATACCTATATCATTGAATGGACAGCTTCCATTTCTTCCCTGGTCAGTCTTGTACTACCCTTCTTCAGGCTGGAGGAAACTTTCACATATGGGTTATTAGCATGACTTGTAATGGTCTGCAGACTGATTGCATTAGTACTTACCTATGATCCTTTGAACCTATGAACTACATGGACAAACTCACAGAAATCCAGAGTAGGCCTGAATCTTCATGGAGTATTGTGCAATCAGGTTCTGGATGCCACAGGTACTGAGACTGCTCCTGTTTAATGGGGGCCTTGATCCAAAATTATTCCTCAGTGTCAGTCAAGGACTTTTGCATCAACAAAGGCATGACAGCAGCTCCAATCTTAGATGTACAGCTGATGGGATTTGTACCACCCAACCTTCAGAGCGCCTATATTATAAACACAAAATCTCTAAACAGTGAATACATCTACATCGGCACATAAAGGTCGATATACAAAAGAGCGAAATATGTAATCATCGAAAATGAAAACACCAAACGTATTTCGTCAACCAACAGTGCCATGCAGGTAAGCTCAAACTAACTAAATAAAATTAAATTAACACACTTTTGCAGTGGGGCAAGCCCCCCTGCACCCCCAGCCCCCCATACCCCGCTACTTAAATATACCAACTCCGAGACTGCACTAGAGTGGGGAAAAGGATATATTTCCTCATCCCCATGATCTCCCTGCTGGCCAACCAAATACGTTTGGCATTTTCATTTCCGCCGATTACATATTTCTCTGTTTTTGTACATCAACCTTTATGTGTTGATGTAGATGTATTCACTATTTTGAGCTTTCATGTTTATAATATAGAACCCCTTCAGATAATAGTATGGAGCCTTAGGATTAGTAATCTGATTCTAGAAATCCATCTCCAGAGTCACTTTGTCATAAACTGCTACTTTTTTGGATAAGGCACCCTCTTTCTAGCATCAGCTCTCAGCCTCATAATAGGCAAAAGCTCACGGCCAGGGACCATGTATTTAGTTTTTTTTTTTTTTTCTGGAATACATCTGCTGCTTTAAGGCTTATATAACAAGCAGATCCTTGAGGTCTAGTGGGAACATGAGTCTAGTGTGCAGGAGCACCATTTGAGAGTTCAATCTCAGACTCCTACCACAATGTAAGATTCCTACCACAATTCACATCATTTGGCTAACTCATTATCCAGCACTGATACCCAGTCTCATAGTGTCTAATTTTTTTTGTCACATCTTCATTGTGGAGTAAGCTAGGTGCTGTGAATAGTCAGTGTCACAGTTTGGCAATTAACACAGTTGATCAAGCTAGGAGTTATGAAAAAAAACCCTGCATACTGTAGACTAGTGTTTAATTAATTCAGCTTCCATTCAGCTGTGTGATTCTAGCAGGTCACTTAGCCAGTATTCCCAGGATACCACTCAAAACGGACACCAATAAACAATCAGCTTACGCAGTTAAAAAAGAAAAAAAAAATATCCTCACTATCATGGTCCAAAGAAAACTTGGAATACTTTGAGAGCAAAGCCATAGAGATTGTCAAGGGAAAAGAATATTCATACCAGCATCCTTTTCTTGATGACCATTCATATGGACATGCTCTAGACTTGGAAAGCAAAAGCTTGGCTGGACATTGACATCTATCAACTCTCTGTAGAGTTTCCTTGTAAAGGTTCTTATAAGATGTCTAAGGGGACTTGGGTATCACAGAATTGCATTTGTCCACTTGGGCAACCATTAAACAGCCTGGTAGCACCATGATTTGCTATTGTGGTCCCTAAAGATGCCAATTCTGTTTACAAGCTGCCAGCTAAATGTGTAGAATACCATGAGCATCATATGTGATCCCTTCTGTTTAGTGTGAGTCCCTGAAAGCCCAGTGGTTTTCCACTTTGACACTTGACAATGAGGTGGTGTGGTGAGCTTTCATGTAGGTGGGGCATATAGCTCTCAAAATTCTGTATTACTCATGTGGGTTCCATTCCTTTACATTGAGTAAGACGCAAAAAGGTGTAAGCTAGCTACTGATAGTTCAGCATAGGACTGGAATTCCAAGAGATTCTGAAAGATCCCCATTTGAATTCAACACATTTAATGCATGCTTGTAACCATGTTGCTTTTCAGTAATTTGTGCACCATATCATATAAATCATTTAACTCATCCACACTTAACAACACTGACTTTACCTTTTGCTTTACTTCTGCAGGCTAGTTGTTTTGGCTGCTTTGTCTCATTTAAGACCAAAGAACTTGAAATGATAGTTTCATTAAGCAGTAACAGACAACATGGTGTGGTTTATTGAAGATTTACCTCTGGTTGTCGTGGTTTAATCATGAGAGCGAAGCCCGAGAGATTAAATAAAGCCAACTGTGGGTAAATTTCAATATACCACAACCACAGAGTCAGTTATTGCTATTATACAATGACATTATTTAAGAAAAAAAAAACGTACTTTTCTTAAATAATGTCTTTGTATAATGGCGCATTACTGTTCTTCCACTGCTGGTGGTATACTGCTTCCTTGTATTGATGTACTGCGCATGTGTATGGCACTTGTGCTCACACATAAATTTTGAAACAGAAGCAATGGAGAACAGAAAGTCTCCGTTGCTCAATTTGTTTCTTTTTTTTTTTTTTATTACAAAAAAAAAATTAGGGCAGTTTAGGGGTAGAAGAGAGACAGCATGCAAGAAATAGAAGGGATATCAGGTACCTGTGTTTCAGTTTAAATAACGTACCTGATTTCCCTAGTATTTTGTCCAAGCTGCCTCTCTGGTATGTCCGGAGTCGGGGCTAAAGATTTTATTTTTATTTTTTTAGAAATAAAAATAAAATTTAAAGAATATACCATTGGAAAGAAGTCCGGGTGACCAGATCTTTTTCCGTTGGTATATTGTGGGATTTACAACAGGCACGCTGGTTGGGCTGGCCAATGCACATTTTTGAATATTAATAGGGAGTCATTGTATAATTGTAAATAAATTATGGTAATAAACCTGAGACATTCAGTGCCACAATTAGTTAGTTTAAAAGGAAGAAAATGATTTTGACTAAACAAGTACAGCAAAAAAATGCTTTATTTGTTTAACTTAAAGGATTTATCTCACATTTTAAATTTACAGTGGCTCTGAGATTGAGGCAACCACTGTCCAGTCTGCCAGTTGTCAGGAATTTGAAACCTCATTAATTGCTTGCTAGAAGGTGTGAGTGATCTATTGAAACATTGGGTCTGTGTTAAATGTTCAAACATCAAAAATGTTGAAAATTACATGGTCGAGACCAAATGTTCGACATTGGGATGTTCGAACATAAACAAACAAAAAAAAAAAAACACTTTAACAGTGTAGGAAGGGGGCAATCCCCCCTGCACCCCTCACACCCCCCCTACTTAAATATACCAACTCCGAGATTGCAATTCAGTGCAGAAAAGGGAAATTCTCCCTATCTGCACCGTATGGTGCCGTTGAAAGTCTATCTTCGAGCACTCAAAATTTCGAACGTTTGGTCTCGACCATGTAATGTTTAAAATTTTGAGCGTTCGAATATTTGACAGGTACCTGAAACATGTTAAAGAAAATTAGTGGAAATGTTCATGTATTCCAAGAAAAAAAATTAACTCACTCAAAAACAAAGGAAAGCTGTCAACAATTTAATTATAAATAATTGTCAGCTATATAACTGAACTAATCGATAGAACATTCTTCCCAAAAGCCTTGCTACAGGATCAAACATAAGTACAATGCATATGCACTGTTTAAAACATCCCATCAACCACAGTATCTTTGGTATTCAATAGGAAACTGGTATATGTGTGCATGTGTGTGTGTGTATGTGTTTGTGTGTGTGTGTGTGTGTGTGTGTGTGTGTGTGTGTGTGTGTGTGTGTGTGTGTGTGTGTGTCTATATGTATATATATATATATATATATATATATATATATATATATATATATATATATGGATCTATATTGATCCATTGAAATTGCATTTCCTCGAAACATAAATCCCCAAACTCACTTTTGCGAAAGTGCACTTTGTCGAGAATGCACTTTCGCGAAACACAAAATAACAAAAAACAAAACCAAACACAAAAAAAACAAAACAAAAAAAAAATCAAAACATTAAATCACATTTAGCCCCCCTGCACCCCCCCTACTTAAATATACTAACTCCGAGATCGCACTACAGTGATGAAAAGGATATATTGCCTTATCCCCACTGTAACGTGATTCATCGAATCGGCTTTTGCAAAAGTGCACTTTTTATGTAGTGCACTTTTGTGGAAGTGGGCTTGTCCTTCTGTTTATCGATGAAGTGTACTTTTGACAGACAGAAGGAGATATATATATATATATATATATATATATATATAAAGAGAGAGAGTTCCCCTGCAATTGATCAAACTCAAAAGTACGTTTGTTTGACAAATGCAGGGGTGTGATTTAATTTCATTGGTGCGGATGGACAAACATTGGATAATTCAAAGGTACGGATGGCCTGACAGTGGATATGTCAATGGAACATAATGCCAAGACAGGTAAGTGGGGTTTGGAGGTTGAAAGCATGTGTGTGTGTGCTGGGAATAGATGTGGTGTTGTTTGTGTGTGTTTGCAAATGTTTGTGTGTCTGAGTATGTCTTCTGTTGTGACAGTGTTACAGGAAAGTTTTAATGACTTTAAAGTGTATGGTTAGGGTTGGGGAAGGGACAGAATTAGTGTTAGGGTAGCACCCATTACTAAGGTGGTGCAGGGAGGCAGATCCCTCCTGCCCTCTTTAGTAATGGGTACTAACCCTAGCACTTTTTAACACAGTTTCAAGACTGCAGCTGCTTTTAGGCAAACTTGCTTTTCTATGAGCTCATAGCTCACCCAATGTTAACTCCACATGTTATACCCAGCTTGACTCCCCCACTCTATGATTCCAAGATCTTCATTCAAGTGAACCTCTGGGTGAGGAATTAACTTGTTTTCTGATTTTAGGAAAACTCCTTATATACAGCATTGATTGCCAATTAAAAGCTTGTTATCTACCTTACTGTTATGAGAATAACATTTCACATTGAGCTGATCGAAGGAAGGACACTGAGGAAACTCGGAGCTATAATATATAACATTAAGTATCCTGTTTTTTGTTTATTTTGTTCTTTATTTCTTTGTTATTTATAGCACTTTGTGTACTGTGTATTTTTCTAGCTAGTTTCACTGTGTGTGAGGTATTAACTGGAAATTGTCCACTTTTATTAAGCATCTGTTGGGTTGTTTGTTTCTGATAACTTGTTGCAGTTAAACCCTTTTTTCTAGAGGCTCGTTTAGCTGTTTAAAACTTTCATTTAAAGGCTCACTGCTGCTTTTCAGCTGTGAGAAACATTTCTGCAGTTTGTTCTAAGTAGTGGGGATATTTGTAGCATTTCCATATTCAGGCTTGTATCTGGGCCTAGTGTTTGTGTAGGCTGTGTGTCTGACACATATTCAGGGACATCTTGGTTTAGCCAAAGCCATCAGGCATTTCAGTGAGAGAGAATTGTTTGAGGTCATTGACTGACTGAGGTCACCTGGACTACAGATTAGACTAAGCACCTCATTGGTTCTTTTGAGATTTCTTTCTTAAAAGCTGTCTCAGGTTTCAACTTTCTGTTACCTAAGAAGTTCAGTTGTGAGTGTTCTGCCATTTCACACTGAGCTGATCGAAGGAAGGACACTGAGGAAACTCGGAGCTATAATATATAACATTAAGTATCCTGTTTTTTGTTTATTTTGTTCTTTATTTCTTTGTTATTTATACCACTTTCTGTACTGTGTATTTTTCTAGCTCGTTTCACTGTGTGTGAGGTATTAACTGGAAATTGTCCACTTTTATTAAGCATCTGTTGGGTTGTTTGTTTCTGATAACTTGTTGCAGGTAAACTCTTTTTTCTAGAGGCTCGTTTAGCTGTTTAAAACTTTCATTTAAGGGCTCACTGCTGCTTTTCAGCTGTGAGAAACATTTTTGTAGTTTGTTTCTCATCCACCCTCCCTGTTGGTATAGTGTTTTTCTAGTTGGTGGCTTTGCAGTTGCCCGCCCCTAGTGTAAATTTGATCTGGGACCCTCCTCCCAGTCTAGTGTCATTACCTCATTCTACCCAGTACAGGGAGAACATTTGAGAAGGCCAATGAGCTTAGTTTCTGCTACTCCTTTCTCTCTTTCCTTTCTCTCTTTCAAAAAAAATTTTATCTGCTTTTACTGTATTTGTGTTTCTTCCTACTTTATTTTGCTTTTGCGTCATCTTAAAAGTACTCAATTGTGTTTATTACTGCTTGGTGTAACTCATTCTAAGCATTTTAGTTTAAGCACTTAGCCTTCAGACCAGTTGTTTTACATTAAGAAGGTTTGTGGTCTGCACTGTAGTGGCAGAACAGGTAGCTTACATCCTTCTAAGTTATGGTACTGCTGATTGAGGGCTCAGTGTCTGTTATTCTAAAAGTGTATTAAATCTGGTTTAAGCACGTGGGCTTCAGGCCAGTTATTTTACATTAAGAGGGTTCGTGGTCTGCACTCTTGTGGGAGGAGAGGCTGGACTCTGCCCTTCTGAGCTGGGAATTTCTGGTTAAAGGCTTATAGTGCCTGCATATTTGAACTGCTTCTTACTGAAATTGGTACACCTTGTTTGCTGTAGCATAGACTAGATCCAGGCCTGCTGAATCTAGCTTTGTTTGTATAACGTGAGCACTAATCCAGGCATTCTTTAAAGTATTCAATTGTATTTATTACTGCTTGCTAGTAACTTGATTAAAGTGTAGCTATCATTCTAAGTCTTTTGGATTAAGCACTTGGGCTTCAGACCAGATGTTTTACATTAAGAAGGTTTGTGGCCTGCACTGTGGTGGCAGGACAGGTAGCTTACATCCTTCTAAGTTGGGAGCTACTGATTGAGGGCTCAGTGTCTGTTATTCTAAAAGTGTATTAGTTCTGGTTTAAGCACTTGGGCTTCAGGCCAGTTATTTTACATTAAGAAGGTTTGTGGTCTGCACTCTTGTGGGAGGAGAGGCTGGACTCTGTCCTTCTGAGCTGGGAATTTCTGGTTAAAGGCTTATAGTGCCTGCATATTTGAACTGTTTCTTACTGAAATTGGTACACCTTGTTTGCTGTAGCATAGACTAGATCCAGGCCTGCTGAATCTAGCTTTGTTTATATGCTTGTTGTTTGTTTGCTTGTTATTTCCCTGAAACGCTAAAACGTGGCTCTTCAGCGCTTCTGTGGATCCCTAGTGATATCTGCATTGCTTACTGTACTTATTTCCTTGTTTCACTTGAAAGAATGTTACTGTTTGTCATTTTTGCATTTAAGTTACCTGTAACACATTGCATTTAAGTTACCTGGCACTTGCTCACTAAGTCAGCACTAAAAAATTAAAAGCACTACACCTTCACAAACTCCCCTTGAGTACCTTGTTCTCCATTGGCCCTTTTTTCAATTATAAAGGAATTCCCAATACTATTCTAGCATGTCCAAAGGTCAGTTGTCAATCTCCTCTCCAGTCCAGCTGGTGAATCTGGGAATCTTGAGGCAATGTTACAACTGCCTCATGTACACAGACAACCCTCTCCTTCTCCCAACAAATTCCAACACATGTGAGAGATGCAACCATATAGCCAAACTGGAGGCTAAGCTCTCTCAACTCAGTACTGGCGTAACCAGTCAGGAGGAGAAGGAAACCACACTCACTACAATTCCAGTCTCACATAGACCTACCATGACAGCAAACCAAACACATAAACACACAAAAACATACTCGGAGGCTCTAAATAAAAATCTGCCTAAGCAGCAGAGACCTCCAAAGCAGACATCCAAGCAACCGCTACCCCAAAACAAAACACGTGCAACGCATAGCTCACAAAGCCAGTGTGCCGAACAGTCACAGCCCTTAAGGCTAAACAACACACCTGATACACTTGTAATAGGTGACTCTATTGTCAGGCACACTGACGTCCCACTCACCAGGCTGAACAAGGAGAAGGTCACGGTGAGCTGCCTGTCGGGCGCTAGGATCCGCCACATAACACAAGCACTCAGGTCACTCCAAGGCAAGTACAAATATGACTCAGTCATTGTCCATACTGGTGTGAATGACCTGAGACGTACCTCCTTGGACTACATGAAAGGAGACATAGAGGAGCTCTCTGAGCATGTAGCCCAGGCCGGTATGACCCTGACCTTGAGTAGCATCTTACCCTCACGAAGAATGATGCCACAATATGAAGACAAGATGATCAATTTCAACAATTGGCTTAAGTATTGGTGTCATTCAAAGGGGATCCAATGCCTGTCAGCCTGGGATGACATGCTCGACAAGCCACGATGCTTCGCTAGGGACGGCTTGCACCTGTCACCCCTGGGCTTTTGGATATTGGCAAAGGCTCTTGCTACCCCCATAGTGCCTTTTTTAGGCAAGGCTCAAAAGACAAACCCACCTCCATAGGTATCACAAGGGATAAGAAACTAAGAGTAATGCTACTCAACGCCAGAAGTCTAAACCTCAAGATGCACTCACTCGAAACTTTCCTTAGCATGGAGAACATCGATATCTATGCAATAACAGAAACCTGGTTCAAGGCTCCCGAGAGCACCCCAGCACTACCAGGTTATACCTCATACCATGCTTTTCGGACCCAAAACTTGGACCGAACCACAAAAGGAGGGGGAGTATTAATATTCGTCAAAGATACCCACACCTCCAGGTTGGTGGCACAGCACGAAGCATCAGAGACTATCCATGTGCAACTAACAGTGGGTAAAACTGCCTTCCAGTTTATAGCCTGCTACAGACCACCCTCCCAACCCAGGAACCCCACTCGGCCTTCCTGAGAACACTGGAAAATATGAAGATCTCTCCAAACACCATTATATTGGGCGACTTCAACTACCCAAACATAGACTGGGAGCATTACTCTAGCTCCAACACCCTAGCTCAAAGGTTCCTAGAATTTATAAACTCAAATGCTATGGAACAACTTGTTACCACTCCCACAAGAGGGGAAAACATACTGGACCTGATCATCACCAACATGGGGACTCTATTCTCCAGACCAGAAGTGTATCCCTCACTGGTAAGATCAGACCATAAACTAATCTCACAGGATATTCACATCCCGACCCCACCCCCTGCCCAGAAAACCACAGTGAAAAACTTCTCTAAAGCAAATTTCACACTCCTGAAAACCAAGGTGGAATCCTTCAAAACCCCCCGAGCCTGTGGAAAATACGGCCCAGACCGCAGAATCCTTTATAAACACATTCTATGAACACCTTCAGGAATGCATGGATCATGCAATCCCAAATAAAACCAAGACCCAATCCTCCAAAGGCAGACGTCCTGTCTGGTGGACCCCAGCCATAAACAAACTATACAATAGAAGGAGGAAGCTACTACATGATAGAGCAAAATCCCAAAAAGGGAAGGCATCTCTGATCAGTATTAGCAAAAACTATGGGCACTCATAAAATCGTCTAAGGCCAGCTTCGAGAGAAAAATTGCACAGGACACTAAGGATAATCACAAGGCTTTCTTTAGTTATGTTAGGAACCTGGGTGGGAATTCCCAGATATGCTCAGAATTAGTCCAAAATGACAAAAAATACACCGAATCCACAGACATTGCCAACATCCTAGCTGACAAGTTCAGCACAAACTTCTCCCCCTCCTCCCCACCAAAAGGGCAAATATCTATCCCAGCAGAGTGCTGCCCCCTGACATCTCAGATGCTCAGGTAAGAGCCGCCCTCTCCAAAGCAAAAAACACAGCATCAATGGGACCAGATGGTGTCCCGGGCTGCGTCCTACATGAACTCCAAGAAGAGCTAAACCCAAACATAAAACTACTGTTCAATCTCAGCCTTACTACAGGATATGTACCCAAAGAGTGGCGTACAGCAACAGTGGTCCCTCTCCACAAAGGTGGTGCCTCAACGGATCCTGGAAACTATTGTCCCATATGCCTGACTAGCTTGGTCTGCAAAGCTATGGAAAGGATCATCATTGACCTCATAAATAAAGATATTGGGGACCTACAGACACTGGATCCTACCCAGTTCGGCTTTGTTAAGGGCAGATCCTGCCTCTTAAACCTGGTCGTTTCTTTGAAACAGTCACCAAGGCCATTGACAAGGGGAAGGTGGTCCACACAGCCTACCTGAACTTCGCAAAAGCCTTCGATACAATACCCCACTCGGCATTATAGATAAGCTCACCAGCTTAACTATAAACCCCTATGTCACTAGATGGGTTGCAAACTGGCTCAAGGACAGAACCCACATGGTTAGAATTGCTGGAGCCATGTCAGACTCCAAACCAGTTACAAGTGGCATCCCACAAGGCTCAGTCCTGGGACCTCTCTTGTTCGGTATATATTTCTCGGAGGTACAGGCCAACACGGAAGGACTGTGGCTGACCAAGTTTGCAGATGACTGCAAACTGGGCGCCATAATCTACTCTCCAGCTTACACAAGCATCCTTCAAAAGGGCCTCATAGAAACAGACAACTGGTGCCAGAGCCATGGCCTCAAGCTAAATGCCAAAAAGTGTATAGTCATCCCCTTTGGCAAAAACAAAGTGCCCACAAATTATCACATGCTGCATTATCAGATTGAAGTACTTGCCTATATATAATATTTCAAGGCACAAAAGTTGGGCTTCACAGCCAGACATTCTCTTTTTGTGGTGGAATATGTCCTTTCTGAATTGTTCAGTTTAATGCTTATATAATACACAGGTTACTCCTCAGCTTTAATTAGTTAGGATAGCACTGCCTCAAAACCTACCTCCAATGCATCTGTCTGTGAGATAAATACTTCAATAAAACCAGGAGTCAATGGCACAGCTCCAGAACATAGGATAATTTTTTCTTCACTAAAAGCCCAACCTGCCTTGAGACGCAATTGCACATTAGGGGATCTTTTAGGGATTTTAGGGGTTTAGGGATTAGGGGATACTCTTTTGAAATTTGCCAAAGGACAGGCCACAGTCACAAACTTTGACACAAACCTTCTATAGGACTGAGCTAATCCAAGGAAATCCTTCACTTGTCTTTAGTGGATAGTATAGGCCAATATCTTACGCCCTCCATTTTTCTATGTATTGTGCTACCATTCCTCCTCCTATCATTCCGGCTTATGAGTTATATCTGTCCCCTAAAGAAAGCTGATACCACTGACAGAGTATACAAGGCAAGTAGGGAATGGGAGGAGATTCTTCCACAACTCACACACACACACACACACACACACACACTCACACACACACACACACACACACACACACACACACACACACACACACACACACACACACGCACACACACACACACGTGCACACACACGCACACACACACACACACACACACACACACACACACACACACACACACACACACACACACACACACCTAGAAAGAATTTAGACTCACTTGTCAGCCTACTGCATGCCTTTGGGAGGTGACAAGAAACTGGACTAGCTGGAGAAAATCCACATAAAAACAGTGAGGACATGCAGACCCCACAAAGAAGGCACTTCAGCTAAAAATCAAACCAGAGAAACCTTTGCTGTGGGAAAATAGTGCTTTCCAATGTACCACCCCCACTTCCTATAAGGTATCCCAAATTGTTAGCTTCCACCAAGCCCAATATACTTTTCTTAGCATTCACAGTCAGACCTTCCTGTATTATGGATTCTAGCAAAGCATGCACTTTTGGAAAGTGAGACTACCAGTACCCTGTATAAATAACCATATCATGACATATCATGCAGGTATGCAGCAGCATATCATGAATGGGCCTTCAGTATTTTATGCATCAGCCTCTGAAAGGTGGCCAGATATCTTTGTAGGCCAGGTGGCACACTGTGTGCTGAAACTGACTGCCATAACTTACAAAGACGTTTTTCTCTTTGTTTGAATGGGTAAGTGCCATCTGCCAGTATCACTTTATAAAGTGCAGTGCTAAGTATCTGGCCTTTCATAGATTCTATATCAGCTCATCAGTCCTGGTCATGTGACCACCATGCACTTTGAAAATGCTATATCCTGTAGTCATTACAGAATCTAAAACTTCCATTTTGTTTACTGACTACCACTATTGAGCTGTTTTGGTCACTCTTGACTCTTGTCATTCTTAGTTGCTGCATTTTTCAACTTTTCCCCCAACTAACTCTGTTATTGTAGTACCGTATAAGGTCTCAGTCTATCCTTCATGTGTTGCATCTATGTTATGTTCTATCAGTTTAGCTCTCCGAGGCATTTCTGAACACAATCTCTTATTTATTTATAGGAATAATCTCACTTTATATATTTGTATTTTTGACAAGTATTCATCTATATGCATTTTGACTCATGTAATGGTATGAGCTTCTATTTCAAAGATCTGTACAGAACTATTTCTTTGCATGGATTAACAGATTAATTTGATAACATTGCTCTGTCTTTCTCTTTCCAGGTTGACTTACATTATAATTAACTGCTTTTGTTCTTTCCGTTACCTAAAATGCACCTTGACATTTGACCTGAAATAGAATACATTGTCTGATCTTGTGGGTTAAATTCTCTAATGCAGGCATCCCTACTATAAACATTCTGCTACATTTCCTTGGTTGTCTAGATGTGTTTCCTTACTATGAGAATTACCAAGGATTAATCCTTCCTGCAAATTAACATAGTGTTCTATTACACTTTTAAAGGGTGTCTTTTGCACTTTGCAAGTAATGACAAGCAACCCTCGCAGATGCTTTATTTATAGATGTTTAAATGAGAATAATCACAGCTAAAGCTTGAGATACCTCTCTGATTACAAACAGTATGTAGGATGACAAATGATGTTTTTTTTTCCCATCTGCATCAGTAAATTTCCATAGCTTATTGTTCAATGTTCTATTAAACCATCTACTTACCCATCAGTTAGCAGATGGTTGATAAATATCTTCATCTGTTAGGCTTTATATCGCTGACATAACTGAAGTATTATGTTTGACATAAAGGGCATACCTAGGTCAGTAAGCATCTTCATAAGGATACCTGCTATGGATAATAACAGTATACATTCCCTGACAATGGCCTTAGCATTAGCATTACATAATGGGACTAATTCTGGAAATTTCTTAGCACAGTCCATCATGACTAATGTATAATGATACCTATTGATGCATCTCACTAATACTCAAAGGATGTCAACAGCAGTACATTCAAATGCTACGTCTATGATAGGCATTGGAATTAGGAGGACTTTTATATACAGGATGGGGAGGTCTTTGATATATAGGATGGGATACAGTTTTGCCATAATCAGGTCAAGAATAAGAGACATTTTTTTCTCTCTTTCATGATGTGGGACAGGTAAAATCTGATTAAGTCTCTTACCTTAGTTTTGACCATCCCTGAGTGATTTCCTTAAAAGTGACTATGAGCTACTTTTATTACTAGTTTGCTATGATATTTTGGGACTACAGCTGTGCGGATTTCTGCAATGAGAAGGAGATAGTCTTCTGTCATCACAAAGGCATATTGCTGCCAACTGTTTGATTGTTACAAATATTATGCTTACACAATGGAGGTGCTTGATGAGAGAGCCCTTACTTATAGAACCTGGCACGGCTTGACCATTTGTTCTTTCTTAAAGTACAGTGCATTTTATGACCTTGGTTAGAATACAGTAACACAGGACTGACTCATTTATTGTTGTTCTAGCTTTGTGGCAGTCCAGAGGGGCCACCTTATCTAAAGCATGATTTCATTTTTTTCAATTTTTTCATTTCTGTCCATGGCACCCTCACTAATCTTAGTAGTACAGAATTCAGTAATATGAACCTTTCCCACATTTGCAACAAGTTAGCACATGTCTTGTTACATTTTGCTTCACAATTACATTTCTTACTATAATTTTAGCCTTAAAAGCACACACATCAGTTTTATACAAGACACTGCATCATTAAGAATGAAACATTCTACTAAATAAATTAGCTTATCATCATTTTAGGCCACTTCAGAGTATCATTTTCTGATATTAAAAACAAGGATCTATATCAGAACATCAAATGACGAAAATATCGAAGCATACAACATCGAGCACAGAACATCGAACGCACATAACCCCGAAAGCGCAGAATTCCAAAAACAGAAGTCACAAACAAAAACACTTGGCCAGCCTCTCACCTAACCATAACACACCAAACACCACGCCTCTTAAACTGTCAAAACCCAACCCATCCACCTAATATAACTATCCTACAAATCTAAACATTGAGTACTCTACTCCGCTCAACAAAAAGTAAATATGAAAAACAAAACCAACATATTACCACACAGCAATAACCAAACTGCATACACACTATCAAAAACAGCAAAATATTTACATTATTAACTACTAAAACACACTACAACCTATTAACTACTAAAACAATCTGCAACCTATTTCTTATGTGGGGGCTTTGCCGCCCACACCCCCCCTACTTAAATATACCAACTACGAGATCGCACCACAGTGAAGGTAATACATTCACATGTATCACTCTGATGTTATGTGTCTTGTTTACCCTGCTATTGCACAGTGATTCATAGCAGACATTCTTCTCATTTCCCAGTGACTTCAGGGTGTTGAACTTTGCATGGGCCAACTGTGGCAGTCCAGGGTTTCCGTTTTTGGAATTTTGAGCGTTCAGCATTGTTCTCGTTCAAGGTTTAGTGTTTGATGTTGTGCGATTCTACATTCTGTGTGTTCGATGTTCTAATATACACCCTAAAAACAAAGCTCTTTCAAACCTGTCTGCTGTTACACTTTCTAAAATATATGCTTTACTGCCAATATTAGATTCAAACCAGAACTTTAAAGTCTTGTTTAAATTGTGAATCTCTAAACTTACTGATTTACCCATATTAAAAGTTCAGTTATAACATTGCATTGCTTGTACTTCAGGAGTTATACCAGCCCTGACAAAAAAAAAGTTCTTTCTAGGGTTTATCATAGTCATGCAATCCATTTCTTCCATGGCCATGTGCATATTTTTTTTACTTATCTTGTTCACTGAGTTGTCAGGATTTTTACCCAGTCTGTTCAGTTCCAGTTCTCTGTGGTGTTATCACACCTGCATGCCACCAAGCATGCCTCCAACCCATCATCCCTGTCCAGATTTTTTCATATGTGATATAGTCCTGGGTTTGTCGGCTACAATTCATTAACACAACTAGATGTTGCCATAGTTGCACTAGATTTTGATTATTGCCCACCCGTAAATTCACAATTAGTTTGCAATAATTCCTCCATAGGTATGGTCACCAGTAAACTGTGCCAAGAGTACACCATCCTTCATTCTATAAGGAATTAGAATGAAGCTTGGTATTAATTGCACTTGGGAGCAGTGGCATTATGAGGATGTGAAAATTGTCAAGTCTCTGGCCAACTGCCCATGTGCACACCACCAGTATAAGTCTAAGTAGACACTCTATGCAGGATTAATATAAAAATACAGACTACTTGCCACAAGTAAAATAACCCCAAATTATATCCCACATGGCTTTGCAAGTCCAATCAAAATACATACTTCCTTAACTTTTGTTTTTCTCCAATATTCAAAGCCCATGCAGCTACTATAGGATACAGACTGTTTTTAAAACTGGAGTCCAAGTCCCCAGGCCTCTTTCATGCTGTGATTCTAGCTCTTTAATCATGTATTTCATCAAGGTACATGCCACAGCTTAGCAACAAATGGACTGTCTCACTCAACATGCCCACAGTCTTTCTTGAAGTGCTCTTCCTGCTTAGCGAATAACTTCCTAGTTTGCTGCTGTTTGGTAAGCTCCTTATAGACAATCCTAATTGTCAAGTAAATCCTTTCTATCTAGTCATTTGCTGTTAGGGTATTCTCACATTTATTATTGTAATACATAAGGGCATCTTACACTTTTCTGAACAGCATTATGCAATGTTGATGCAGAACATGGGTTGCTGCAATTATGGTCCAAAATGGGAAAGAAGTTAAGCCTGTTCAGTACCTTTCTGATGTTAGAGAGGTACTTAACAAGCTTTTAAGAACCCCTAGCATTGTGAAGATCAGGTCTCACACTGGTGACTGACAGTGGACAGAGCTGGCCAGCCAACAATGGTGGCAGAAGATAAAACAGCTTTGAAAGCAATTAGATGCTTCACTTTGCTATACTTATATGCAGAAATCGTGGCAGAAACAAAGTTCCTAACAGCTTTTAAAGCTCTTAAAGCAGTTCATTCTTTAAAGGGACACAGTGTCTATCATCTGCTTGACAGTGCTGAAGAGTTTTGTTGGTTTTCAAAGGCTTTGAAAGCTGTTAAAATATTCAAATTTCTAATTCTTTTTCTTTTTTCTTTTTTTTTCTATATCTGCTGCTAATATATGAGGCAGATAAAGGTTCAAGCTCTACTACAAATTATGATTATTATGTCTCACTATTCATAACTCTTATGTGTTTTCAATATGGATGTCAAAATTCACCTCACAAGCTTTATCAAGATGAATTTCTTGGTATCCATGTATCAAGCACATAATAATATGGTTCTGTTTAGAGACCTGATCATAATCCTCAGTACTGGCCCAGTTTGTTGGATTTCATAATTCTCTTCACCTCTGTTTGTCTCTGTCTGTCTGCCTATCTGTCTACCTATCTACATATAGAGTCATATATTTAGTACAGAAACACATTTCTGTACTAAGAAGATATCTTGAAGGGAAGGAGTTATACATATCATAAAAAAAGTTATGTGCAGGGTGTAGTCACTAGATATTCAAAGAATGTCTCAGAGTATGTATCAAGCCTTGTACCAGGATCTATGAAAATTATAAGGAAGTTCTTATGTTTACTGTGTATTTACTAAATCTTTAAAAAATGTTTCAAATGTATGAATACACTGATGCTGAGTTGCCTGGGTCAGTAATACATTTTTCATCCTGTTTTTTCCTAGATATTGAGAAGAGAATTAATGTTTGTCTTCACCAGACTGCACTCATCTCTAAATGAACACAGCATAAACATTTAATAAGCCAAACCTGGTGCAATATATTTCTGTGCAGCCTTCTAGGGGAAACAAGTAATAAAAATGGCAGTCTTTTAATAGCTCACCAAAAGTATTTCTAATGTACAGTATTACACACATAAAATAGCAGCCCATTACATACCAAAATATAAGAACTAGCACTAGAGATGACACAAAGTCTAAGCCAGTTGTGAAATGGATTTTTGGGCTAACATTACATCAGACATGAATAATGTATCCTCTAATTGCTAACCATTAGAACCACTTTACTCTGGGCATATCTGCTTTCATGAATTTCATGAAGATTTAGGTCCTAGAATCAGGTGTATGGCATTGAAAAATATTACCTTTCAAGGTCCATTTCTTATTAATTTCCATAATAAAAAATGGGAGCTCAAATTATGTTTGAAATATTTTCAATAACAAGTCAGTGAGAAATGGAACAGCCTAACTGGGTTTCTGAGGTTAACGTTTCATATAGATATATTTCTGGTATTTCAATTTCTTATCACAGCAGTTACCAAATCTGTTGCGCACGTGCACAGGAAGTGTGCAATTAATGTGACGATTATGTTCTTACGTTATATTTGCCTAAAAACTCCATCATACTCACACATGTATTAATACAATGGCATATATAGGTTAGATGGATAGCTGCAGTTTCAGCGTCATTCTTTTTTAAGTGGACAGCACCATCCAAGCATCAGCATCTATAGTTTTAATATATGCAATGCTATTATCTTAGCAAAAAACTTTATATACTACAGAGAGCTGTTTCTGAGGCAGATTTATTCTTGTCACTGTCCATCTACTCTATCAGAGCCCCAACTTATAACCACTAGTAAAATAATTTACTATTACTCTTTATAAGAAGAAGTCTAAGTTAACTTTCAGAAGCCTTAGTTAAGTCTTAGTTATTGGTTTGCTTGCTTTCTTCCTTTGTCTGGAACACATTGATTGGAACACTGCTAAGATCTGGCTGACTATTTACCTGCTGCAGCTTATTTCTTACACAGTTTTTACAATAGCAACAGCAATGCTGATTTAACTTGTTTTTTTTTTTTTTGTTTGAAAAAATGGATGAAAGACACTTCTTGTGTTATCAAATGACCTGACAGCAGTATTTATAATGAAGTAGAAGACAAACTGCAGTTTTGACCACTAACATTTTTGGAAGTGTAGAAGCTAATAGATGATAGTCCATGATATTGGCAGTTACAGAAAAATACTGGTACACATATGCAGTGCATGAGAGAATGGAGAGACACGCAGCTTCTCCTCAAGATATGAAAGGCAACAAATCCAGCTAGAAGTTTGGCTTGAAGAAGAATTTGTGTATTCTAGGCTATATTGCAGCACTCAGTACAACAGAAGAGCTAAATACTCACATGAAAAATAACTTTTTATAATGCATTCTGTTTTGAGCCTTCTGATAGTTAACTGCATTTTTTTCTCAGCTCATCAATAGTTCATAGGTTCATAGGTAAGTACTAGGCTATCGGCCCTGGGACCTATATAAGCCTAGCCAAAAAGCTTCCCAAATAAACAGCCCTTGTAGGTCTTAAACCCAGGACCCTGCACATAAATGTAATTTACCAGTAAGCCATCTCAGCTGTGTAATAGCAGTAGTAATAAATTTTATATTAAAAACAAACTTTCCAACAAACACACCTGCTACAAATACTTTATTAAAAGACAAAATAATGGTAAGCCTTTTCATGAACTTAATCACTTTTTCAGACCAAATACAAAACCTACATATAAGTAAAACATTTAAAAAGCCTAGTGAAGCAAATCAAATCAATGGTACAGATCATGTGATCTAAGAACCAGTCTTAAAGGGGTCTATATCACATCATCAAAAACACTAATTATCGAATCACTCTTCAGAGGATGCACTTTGTCGAAATCTCACTTTACTGAACAGCCATTTACTCAAACTTTTTCTTAGGAAAAAACAACAGCTGCCCAACCTACTGCCTGTCACAAAATTCTAAAAATATAAATCCACCCAAGTAGGGGGCTTTGCTCCCCACACCCCCCCCCAACTAAATATATCAACTCAGAGATCGCACTACAGTGGAGAAAATGCCAAATTCCCGATGATGGCCAACCATTGTATTTCCCTACAAAAAACTTTGATTAAACGGCCATTGAATAAAGTGAGATTTCAAAAACTGGGTTCACTGAATAGTGATTTGATAATTAGTGTTTTTGACAATGTGATATAGGTTCATAGGTGTGTACTAGGCTAATGGCCATGGAGACCTTACAAGCCTTGCCCATAGAAGTGCCCTGGAATCGTGCCATCCGATGTTAGTTCCCAGTGCCTCTATCAAGTAGAGCCACTGGAGCGATCCCTGGGGTGAACTTTCTATTACCCATCCACTCATCAAGATTTCTCTTGAAGAGGGACAGCGAGGTGCTCTGCTTGACATGTATGAGAAGTCTATTCCAGAGCATGGACAGTCTCTGGGTGAGGAACCTGTCCCTCCAGCATGTTCCATTGATTGTGGTATGAGGTTGAGGTCTCTGGAGTGTGTGGGGTGGAGGGATTGGCATTTCTTTAGATGTCGCATTTCCTAACAGAGCTGGGTCAACATGGCTTTGTAAGTCAAGCCCAGATCACCTATAAGTAGGTGATATGAGACAGAGAATAGCTGGAGTCTTCTGAGTCTGTCCATGTAGGACATGTGTTTAATGCCTAGGATCCTATTCGTGAAGTACTTCTGTGGCATCTCCAGCTGTTGCAGGTGTCTAGTGAGGTACATGCCAAATGGGGCATTATACTCGATGATTAGTCTAATGACAGAAGAGTAGAGAGAAACGATGACCTCTTTCTTTCTGGATGCAAAACCCTTGGTAACAAGATGTGCCACAGAGAAGGACTTTCTGACCACAGTGACAATGTGGTTGTCAAAGGAGAGGTTGCTGTCAACCTGCATCCCTAGATCTCTTATAATGCCTTCACTGTTCAGTGAGCTTCCATCAATGTGGTAATTAGTGGGAACTGAGTTTTTACCAAAAGCTTGACGAAGAATTTTTGGTGTTAAGCTTAAGGCCATGGTTTCAACACTAGTCATTGGTCTCAGTGAGGCCTTTCTGTAGGTTGTCTGCATCACTTAGGGAGTTAATAGTCTCTCCCAGCTTGCAGTCATCTGTGAACTTGGTCAGTCAGAGTCCGTTTGTGTTGGCCTGAACTTCTGAGAAGTAGATGCCAAACAGGAGAGGACCCAGGACCGATCCCTGTGGGACTCCACTCATGACTGGTCAGCAGTCTGACTTGGAGTCCGCTACTTTCACACTGTGTGTTCTATCTGTGAGCCAGTTTGCAACCCACTTAGTGATATAGGGGTTGGTGCCTAGTTTGGTGAGTTTATCAATAATTCCTGAGTGAGGAATGGTATCAAAGGCCTTGGCCAGATCGAGGTAGGCTGTATGCACTGCCTTACCTTCATCCACAGCCCTGGTGACTGACTCCAAGAAGTCAACCAGGTTGAGCAGGCATGATCTCCCTTTCACAAAGCTGAATTGCATGGGGTCTAGAGTTTGGATATTTCCTATATCTTTGTTAATCAGGTCCATGATGATCCTCTCCATAGCTATACATATCAGACTCATCAGGCCAATGGAGCGATAATTCCCAGCGTCTATATTTGCTCCCCCTTTATGGAGAGGGATGACTGCAGCAATGTGCCATTCAGTTGGGATAAAGCCTGAAGTGAGGCTGTGACTGAACAGGTCACACAGATGTGGTGCCATTTCACTTTGTAATTCATGTAGAACACAACCGGTGATATTATTGGGTCCCATGGAAGCTGTATTCTTGGCCTTGGACAATGCAGGTTTAACCTGTGCTGCAGTAATGCTGTGTGCCTGGCATTTTTCCGGCATTGTGATTGGTCCTTTGGGGAGGAGAGAGGGGTAAAGTTGGCACTGAATCTGACCCTCTTAAGGATTTGTTGTCATTAAGACCATGATGTGTATCTGCTCTCAGTATAATAATCCACTTTAGCTCATACTGTTCAGTCTTGTTCACAATGTCACCACTTCTTATACTTGGGCTAATGATCTCTAGTACAAGAAATTTAAAAGAATGGTTAGAATCTATGTTTTTCACATGTTTGGCAGGAATGTTAGTTTCTTTTAGTTTCTTCTTCTTCTTCTTTTTTCGGCTGCTCCCGTTAGGGGTCACCACAGCAGATAATCTGTTTTCATTTATTCATGTCCTCTGCATCTTGCTCTGTCACACCAACCACTTGCATGTCCTCTCTCACCACATCCATAAAGCTTATCTTAGGCCTTCCTCTTTTCCTGTTACCTGGCAGCTTCATCCTTAGCATCTTTTTACCAATATACTCTCCATCCCTCCTCAAAACATGTCCAAACCAACATAATCTTGCCACTCTGGCTTTGTCTCCAAACCTTCCAAACTGGGCTGACCCTCTAATATACTTATTCCCAATCCTGATCACCCTCATCACATCCAGTGCAAATCTTAACATCTTTAACTCTGCCACGTCCAGCTCTGACTCCTTCCTTTTTCTCAATGCCACTGTCTCCAACCCATATAACATAGCTGGTCTCACTACTCTCTTGTAGACCTTCCCTTTCACTCTTACTGGTACTCGTCTGTCACCAATCACTCCTGACACTCTTCTCCACCCACTCCATCCTGTCTGTACTCTCTTCCTCACCTTTCTTTTAGTTTCTTAATATCTCTTATATGTTCCAGGACATTCCTTGAATGTTCAGTTGGTTTTATCAACATCTCCTCTATTTTTAATACAGTGGTAAATATTATGTCTGTGAAAAAGCAACAGTTAGTTTTCCTGTTATTTTAAGATAAATGAACTAGCATGGGAGAACATTTATAAAAAAGTAAATTCTACTTTGTCACTGTAAAGCAAGGCATAAGTAACAGTGCAATATCTATTGTATGAAAACAGGCAGCATAATCATTGACAGTTTTATGTGAAACTCAACTCACAAGTCACAAAACATTACTACTATTACTCATTGCCAGTTCCCACATTAATGATACTGTATTATACAACAATCCCCCATTAATATTCCAAAACGTGCACCTGATTGGTCAGCATGTACTTGTAAATCAGACTTATACTAATGGAAAAAGGTCTGGTTGCCCAGACTTTTTCCATTAGTATAAATCTTTTTTTTTTTGGACAGCAACGGAGAACAGAAGAGCTGTGTTGCTGTTATCTTGCTATGTTAAATGAGTTTAACATAGCGAGATATCTTAAAAAAAAGCAATGGAGATCTTCCTTTCTCCATTGCTTCCACACACGCAATTCTGATGTACTAAGTAACCATATGCATGCGCATTACATCAGAACTGCCGCAGAATACTGGACAGCTGTGGAAGGGCAGCAAGGAGGAATTATACAATGCCATTGTTTAAGAAAAGTAAGTATTTTTTTTCTTAAATAACGTCATTGTATAATAGCAATAACCACCTTCCGGGTGTGGGTAATGCTGGATTTACCCACGGTTGTCTTTGTTTGGCCACCCGGGCTTCGCCCTAGTGACCAAACCACACCAACCGTGGGTAAATCCAGCATTACCCACACCCAGGCGTGGGTTAGTGCTTAAATATTCACTTGTCTTTAAAATCAAATCCTATGAGTAACACTGTAAGAAGGTGAGGCCGTTTATCACCATGACTATTCTCTTTTTAATGTTTTCTACCATTAGCTATTTTTATAAGCCATAAATGGCACAGTTTAAGAAAAAAAACAATATTACCTTAAATACCAGAGTTATACAACTAACCATTTTGTTTATCTATGATTACAAAGATATCTCAAAACCAAGTTTTTACATTTCTTTCTTCAGCATAATGTTTGAGATTTTGCATGATTCTGCAGCAATGAACAGTCACTTCAGGCTTGTTGGTCAATAGACCGCTGACATATATGGAAAGTATGAAAGCAACAATATTCTCCAATATTAAGGTGTTTACTCAGCCTGAACAGCATTACAGCAACAAAATAATGAAATGTGCATCTGTCTGGTAAAAGATAAGTACAATACCTTTCAGTTATGAAACATTCATTGTCTTTGATTTTATTTACTTATGCACCTGAGCAATGGAATAACCATGGATGAAAGCTGAAATTTGCAACTAAATGAGAGACTCCCAGGCTGAATGTCAACATTTCCATGAAATGTGAAAAAGCAAAGTGAAAGGCATGCTATCTTGAATGCATATACAAAATGCATATATTGGTAGTAAATGCACCATTCTATGCTATGTACATTTTATGTGGCTATGAAAGCACTCTACTGGAATGCCTAACACATTTTACGTTAGAATTTAATGCATTGTTTTACATTTTTAATATGTTTAGAGTGCATTGGCCATTGTCATTGGTGCAGTTTTGTAAAGGGTGCTTTTGATTCAGTGGCTATTATTGTGTTTTTGTGTTACGGCAGCAAAGTAAGTGAAGCAAATCAGTAGATTTTCTATAAATAGTCTGTGATAGACATACTTAAAACAGTGATGAAGAAGATAAGATAATTTAATGGCTCATTAGTGTCAATAAAAAGACTTGTTCTTTAAATGTAACTATAATATGTCTGATAAATTAAGCCTGTTCATAGCGTCTGCAGTGATTTTCTATTTTGGAGGCACTGAGAAGAATTATTTAATGAAATGTATGTCACTTAGTGTAAAACGAAGTGAAAGTCAAATCCGGTCTCTTGACATAGACAGTGAAAGGGCATCTTCAAAATGTAGCGCATCATGTTTATTGGAATTATTGACATTTAAATCTCTTGGGTATTAAAGGCTGAAGTAAAACTAAAAGTGAAATCTAACTGAATCAGCCGAGTAAACATTTTCTTCCTTTTAGAGAACCCACCTTTTCAGCTCCCAATATGAAGTAGCAAATGGTGGCTATGAACACTAAATACAGATACAACTACAAATATGAATCATGCCAAAATGTTAGATTTACAGTACAGTAACAGCTGTCCAGCAAGTAGGCACAGCCACTAAAGTTGCTTATAGTTGTTGGGAGTTATGCTTTTTCTGTGTATGACTGTGAAAAGCATCTTCAAAGGAGTTAGATACACAAAAAGTATTCAAAGCACTACAATAAAAGAGAATCCACCCGAAGCATAGAAACGTAAGAGATGATAGTTCAGATAAAATGATCAAGGTATGCTGAATGGGAACTAAATTTACCTGGATTCATGTTTAACATATTCCTTAAACCTGATATGAGAAATTTCTCAGCAAGGAGTGGATGTCATTATTCATTCAAGAAATATGTGGAATGCTTATGATAAACTCTGCTCATTCATGACTCTGCTCATTCACATTCACCCAGGGATCACTCCAGTGGCTCTACTCGACAGAGGCACTGGAAACTAAGGTCGGGTGGCACGATGCCAGGGTAATCCTATGGGCTAGGCTTGTAAAGGCTCCAGGGCCATTAGCCTAGTACACACCTATGAGCCTATGAACCTAATTAAATTATGTTCTTTGCAGATTCAAAATACAACCCATGCAGCTTGGGGATACAGTTTCTTATATTTTACACTTGCATAGTACTGTATCATATTGTATAATCGGAAGCATTACATTGTTTCATTTAGCAAAGCTGTTTGTAAGAGTCCAGTAATTAACAGACATGTTCACTACATTAACCACTTGAAACACCTGCAATGGATAGTAATAGTTTTTATTTTAGGCAACATTATTAGAAAGCTACTCCTGGTTGCTGTTAGAAACATTTATACTTGGCTCTTGTTGTCTGGTGATTTTAGTGCCATTTGCAATTAATATTAAATGCATTTCTGACATCTTGTTGAAGCTGATACAGGGAAGTGGATACCAGAATGAGATTTTTCTGTTGGAAAGAGATAAGTTAGTTTTTGAATTGGTTAGTGATACGTTACTACCAGCAGAGAGCAGAAAGAATCATAATTCTCAGCCTTCCATCTCCAAAATGTAGAGCACTATTGTTCAAAATGTGGAACACTACTGCTCAAAATGTGGAACACTTGTGCTCATAATGTAGAACACTACTGATTAGAACACTGTTGCTCATAATATGGAACATTACTGCTCATAATGTGGAAAACTACTACTCAAAATGTGGAAAACTACTGCTCATAATGTAGAACACTATCACTCTTAATATAGATACACTACCACTCATAATATGGAACATTACCATTCACAATGTGGAACACTACTGCTCAAAATGTGGAACACTTGTGCTCATAATGTAGAACACTACTGATTAGAACACTGTTGCTCATAATATGGAACATTACTGCTCATAATGTGGAAAACTACTACTCAAAATGTGGAAAACTACTGCTCATAATGTAGAACACTATCACTCTTAATATAGATACACTACCACTCATAATATGGAACATTACCATTCACAATGTGGAACACAACTGCTCATAATGTGAAACATTACTGCTCATAATATGAAACACTGTTGCTCATAATGTGAAACATTACCAGTGATTATGTAGAACACTACCACTCATGATGTAGAACACCACTGCTCATAATGAGGTGCATTAGTGCTCATAATGTGGAACACTACCGCTGTAGAACACTGATAGTCATAATGTGGAACTACTAGTCATACTGTGGAATACTACTGCTCATAATGTGGAACACGTCTCATAATGTAGAACTCTACAGTTCATAATATGGAACACTACTGCTCATAATGTAGAACATTACTGCTCATAATGAGGAACACTATTGCTCATAATGTAGAATACTACCACTGTAGAACACTACCTGTTCATAATGTGGAATACTACTGCTCAAAATGTAGAATACTACCACTGTAGAACACTACTTGCTCATAATGTGGAATACTACTGCTCATAATGTAGAACACTACCACTGTAGAACATTACCTGCTCATACTGCTCAAAATGTGGAACACTGCTGCTCATAATGTAGAACGCTACCACTGTAGAACACTACCTGCGTATAATGAGGAACACTACTACTCAAAATGTAGAACACTACCACTGTAGAATAACACTGCTCATAATGTGGAACAGTGCTGCTCATAATGGATAATACTACCATTCATTATGTAGAACACTACCGCTCATAATGTAGAACACCGCTGCTCATAATGTGGAACACTACTGCTCATAATGCAGAACACTACTGCTTTTAATGAAGAACACCACAGTTCATAATGAGGAACATTGCTGTGGAACACTACTGCTCATACTGTGGAACACAACTCCTCATAATATAGAATACTACTAATGTGGAACACTTACTGCTCTTTATATGGAACACTACTGCTCATAATATAAAACACTGCTGCTCATAATATAGAATACTACTCCTTAGAATGTGGAACAGTACTCCTCATAATGTAGAACACTACTGCTCATAATGTAGAACACTACTGCTCTTAATGTAGAACACCAATGTTCATAATGAGTAACATTACTGCTCATAATGTGGAATAATACCACTCATAATGTGGAACACTTATCACTCATAATGTGGAACACTACTACTCATAATGTGGAACACTACTACGCATAATATAGAATACTACTCCTTATAATGTGGAGCAGTACTCCTCACAATGTAGGACACTATTGCTCATAATGTAGAACACTACTACTCATTATATAGAATACTACCAATGTACAACACTGACTGTTCTTTATATGGAACACTACTGCTCATAATGTAAAACACTATTGCTCATAATATGGGATACTAATGCTCATAATGTGGAATACTACCACTGTAAAACACTAGTGCTTATAATATGGAACACTACTGCTCATAATGTAGAACACTACTACTGTAGAACAGTACTGCTCACAATATGGAACACTACTGCTCATAATGTGGAACAGATGGAAAAAATTTGAAACACGTACTAACAACTTAAATGAGGAAGCTCACATGATGATTATGAGGTATTACGTTGTACTTGTGAAAAAGTTATTTTGTTGAAGTAATATAATTCAGTAATATTTACCACGTGGATCAGTTAAATACATTGTTATCACTGAATGTGTAACAGAGCAGTTCAATGTATAACTGCAAGCAACATGGACATTTTAAGACTTAGAACATGGAATGTTCCTCATAAAGGCATACAATTGACAAGTATTTAAGAAATTAAAATAAGAAGTTGAAGATAAACCCTATAAAAAAATAAGGGTACAGTCTAGAAATATATGCATTTATATTAGGTAAGATATACATTTTTTAGTATCCACTGGCCACTTTGTTAATTATCAGTCTGATATAAACCAAACAAAGAAACGAAGCACCAGAAAATACTGTCATTCCAACTATCAATTTATTGTAAAGAATTAAGTGATTTCATCATGATAATTCAAAGACTTGTTCAAGATCCATTAAAACTCTCAATAAACACAATTGAAATACCACTCCACCTAGGATCACATGACATTAAACACCAATTAATCTGAACCGATAAAATAAAAACATTTAAACATACAATATATAAAAGTAAAAAAAAAAACTAAATATTCAAAAAGAAATATTCTAACTTATAAATATAATAAATGTTTTAAACAGGCATTAAATTCAAGCTTTGTAAGATAAAAGTTTTAAAATACTGGAAATTTAAGCATGTTCATTTAAACCCGGTGGCATGCATGCATTCAACCTAAGTTGCCACAAAGTTTCCTTATGCTCAATTAAATCAGACCAAGGGCCACCTAAATGACTTTTACAAACTGAATCAATCCCAATTTTCATTTTTTTGATTGATAGTTGGAGTGACTTTATGGTGCTTCATTTCTTTGTTTGGCTAACAGTTTGGAGTTTTTGTGTTAGTCTCTGATGTTACTCATACAGACACAAGAAGATGCAATGGCAGCACAGTTTAATCCTCAGTTTAATAGTATATTTACCATTTTCTGTTGTTGCTTTTTGGATAATGAAGGGATGAAGATAGTTCATATTCTTGTGGCATCTTAAAATGTTTTTAATTATTTCTGTTCTCATTTCATGGAAGAATAGTTTGGTAGATTAATAGACTGCCATAAGATGATGAACATTTATTTTTACAAAAGACAATTGACTAGAGGTGGAAAAGTTACTCTGGTAACTATGTTCCAGGTCACTTGGATTTGCAGACAGTCTAATCAGATAACTAATTTGGGTGTGCTATGTCACTGATTGACTCAGAAGAAGTTCAAAGATGTGTTATTTCAGTCTCTGTGGTAGACATCTATTCTTTTCAGTATGAATGAAGAAAGTCTTTTTGAGAATTAACTGCATACATTAATAAAGTCAAAATGGAGTTAGTACTGGATGTCCAGGGTCTGAGTTTAGACCATGAAGCAATTGTGTCACATATATAGAACTTGATGGCGATAATGTAATTATTTACTGTTAGTTAATTTATAGGTATCATGAGTAGAAGGTGCTATGAGAGAAATTTCATTTGGACTGCAGCTTTAATGAGGCAAATGGAGGAAACTTTATTGTTTATTATTTTAGGCATTGTTTGCCAAGGTAAGTAAACCCTGAATTTTGGATAGTGTTCAGAAAAGGCAGTTACTCCCAGTAGTAGGGGCAGATGATGATTTTTTAATTCACAGACTTTCTTAAGCTCTAAACAGATTTGTCCTATTAATTGATCATTGTCTGTCTTTGCTCCATAATAATCACTGTGATGTCCCCAAACTGGACCAGTAATCAAGTTGCCTGAATTCTCCCTACTGGCTTTGGTTAGGGATGGTCAGTTGTAATAAAACTTGATACACCCAGCATTTCTAGATGCAGCTCTCTGCATCATGCACAATTTCACTTAAGAGCACACTGGGAACACACTCAGTCTGGGGTCTGGGTTTCAATACAGCCTGGGGTCTGGGTTTCAATATCTGTCTCCTTCCACAGTAAGACTCCTCACTGGCACAGTTGTAAGGTTGAGTATTCAGCTGAATTTCCAAGCCAACTCCTCCAGCACCCTGTCTGTAAAACCAGTTCTTCGTGTACCTGCTCCAAGTTGCTGACACACACACACACACACACACACACACACACACACACACACACACACACACACACACACACACACACACACTTTAATATTTGATTCCCCCCCACACACACACACATACACCTGGGAAAGGCTGGCACAGATTTACTAGCAAAGCTCCCTTCTGCCCCAACTATAAGATAGTTACACTGCCACCAGACACCCCAAAGCCAGCTACTCCAATAATCTTACAATTGTACCTAATTATACTGAGTGAAATTAATATTAATACAAATGGTAGTTTGACCAATGCAGTAAGGCTTCCAGAAGTGGCCACAGTGCCACCAAATATTTATAAGTCATCTCAAAGTTTAAAATATTCTCTGAAGGACCAGCTACAATAAAAAATGTAATATATTTAATAAAAAATAATAAAATAACATGAAAATACTAAATATCTATTTACTATTAACACCAGAGTTTCAATCAGAGGAAATATTAAAAATAACACAGGTGGACAGGTTCACACATTTCCAGAAAAAAAAACAATACTTAACTAATCTCACTATATTTTCCTGACTGATCTAAAGAATTATTATTCCCTGGATACTTACTAGAGCAAGACAAAATGAAGTAGGTGAGAGATCCTTCTATGTCAGGCTACAAAAACAGAGTGCCTTGAGACTTCAGTCTCTCCTAGTATTAAACATTTAGTGATGGATGACAGAATGACATCACATACCTCAGGTAATCTGGCTTCTGGTTCCCATGCTTTCCCCCTTGGCTAGAAGCTGTTCAGATTTAGCAGCTATGTGTCTATAACACACACACACACACCCACACACACACACACACACACACACACACACACACACACACACACACACACACACACACACACACAGCCTTGCTAAGATCTGTTGCAACTCCTGGAAGTCATAAAACAATTTCAAACCTCCACCATTCCAGAGTAGCAATTAGTTCACCCCAATGACAATGCAGAATTTTTGTCTTTGGCTGCATTGAGAACTGTATGATACAATCTTTATGGCCTATGCCAGGTAATTTGATTCAACCTATTTTAAAAGTTTGAGATAAACATATTCTCTTCCAGTATCAGCTATTAAAACATATACATTTAAACAGTTATAATAATGCATGCATATTTCATTTTCTGTCAAGAAGAGCACACTATTGGTACATTTTTAACATAATCAGCTTTACAAATACATTTTTTTTCAACACAAGCATCTGTAGAAATCAGTTTGATATATGAATGACATATAATTCTTTATAAAATTCCAGCTAGCTGTGCTGGCATAGGTTACACATCCAATGCCCTACATCTTCTGGCATAGCTGGCAATATCTCACATTGTCACAATCACTACAAAGTAACAAAGTAGTCTATGAACTATGATCATGTCTCAATCCTTTTCCTATTTTTCTTAAAAGCATATATCATTATATAGTCATAATGTATGTGGTAATGTGTTTTGTAAATCTTTAGTCTGGTACATGGACTTCAGGTACATTGACTTGTCATACATTAATTTGGGATACAGGATATTAAGCAACAGGGACTACTACTGTGTATTTCAAAAGATGGGGTATAGAGGGTACTGATAAATGGGGACTGTAAGTGGCATAACAGTATTCTCTGCATGCAACACTTGGAAATGTGCTTGGTTTAAGATATTCTTTCCTGTTGATTCTATTTTCCTGGTGTATTTTTTATCCTTTTCCAAATGTTCAGTTCTGAAACGTTTAAATCAAAAAACATAATTTTTTTTTGTGGTGGGAAAGAGGGGACTCTCCTGCACCCCCCCCCACAAGCCGCAAGATCCACAGTCTCTTAATTATATATACCAACTCCACAGATGCAATACAGTGAAGAAATAGGCAACTTGTCCTGCAAAACTGCACCACTGGCTCAGAAGATGCAACACACTACAATTAAGTCACAATATTCATCCTACATTTACAAGAATGACAATTTAAACAGCCTTAACCAAGTGTGAGTATGGCACTATAGAGGCCTTGCAGCTATTGTAACAAATAGGGAATATAAGCCGTCTGGTTTGCATAGTCTGTGTGTGCAGAAATGTCTGCCTGTTAAATCTAATCAGTTATTGTCTAGGTAGTTGATTGATGCCTTGAATGATTTTACTGAAGTTACAATTGTTGGCTATCCATGATATGCCAGACATTCTTGTTAGCATGCAGTAGGATGATGAGCAATACGACAGAAAACAACCATGATAACATCCCCACCCAGTTTAATAACTACTATACAAAAACAATTCAGTATCTAGCCAATAACCAAATTAATTGCAGTCACCCTACCCCAAAATTTACACCAGTTAACAAAGGAACACAGAATAACAACATCCACTTCAGCTTTCAGCCAGTCCCAACCAAAACCATACAAAAACTCCTCCATAATCTTAAACCTACCACCCTGGCCACCAACAACTTACTCGCAGAATACCTCCAAATAGCTGCAGCCGCTATAGCTTACCCAGTTGCAATCCCCATTAATTGATCTATCTCAGAGTGTAAAGTCCCTTCTATATGGAAAACTTCCAACATCATTCCACTACACAAAAGAGGCAACTCTCTTGAACTCAATAACTACAGTCCTATTGCTATTTTGTCACAGTTATCAAAAATTCTTGAAAGGGTAATACATACTCACTCCTGGACTACCTACAAAAACACAATCCACTATGTAAAACTCAACATGACTTTATACTCTTCCACAGTACTACCACTGCCCTTATATCATTCACTAATGCCGTAAATCAACACGGAAACAACGGACAACTAGTCTCAGCAATATCTTTAGACTTATCTAAAGCTTTCGATATGGTTAACCACAGTAAACTCCTCAACCACACTCTCTACCCTAGACCTCAGTATATCCCCCATTAATTGGTTCCAGAACTACCTATCAGGTCATCAGCAGGCAGTAAAATGGCAAAATCAACTATCCTCTCTACTCCCGGTATATGTAGGAGTCCCTCAAGGTTCCATCCTAGGCCCTTTACTCTTCTGCCTATTCACTAATGAACTCTCTTCCTCCACACCAAATGCCTCAACTATTCAATATGCAGATGGCACCACTATTATCTGTGCCGCTCCCACACTAGAAGACCTATACCCACAAACACAAGAATGCTTCTCATTAGCTGAAGCCTGGTTTACTAATCACAAGTTAATTCTTAACCCAAATAAAACAACATTACTCCTTTTCAGCCCACATAGACACTTCCCCCAACAGATAACTTTACTATATACTCTAATAACCAAACTGCAATCACCCCAACCACCCGTACCAAACTGTTAGGAGTTGAGATCGACAACCACCTCAGATATGAGCTGCACATAGCCCAATCTATCAAAAAAGTACACAAAAAGCTAGGACTACTCTATCACAACAAGCAATTTCTCACAAAACACTCTAAAGGCACTGTGGCTAGAACACATCTACTATCCACTCTCCTCTATGCATCTCCAGTCCTAACTAACCTTCGTAAAACTGACCTACACAAACTTGAATCCTGTTATAGTAAAATAGCTAGATTTGCCACAGATTCATCATGTAGTACACATCACTATGACTCCATCAAAAAATTAAACTGGTTGAAGTTATTTCATCTCACACAATTATCACTAGTGCACAGACTATACTATTCCTTAGATAAAATCCCAGCCCTCCAAAAATGTATACTCCCTCACACCACGAACAGAACATCAAGATCTAGTACCCTGAATCTCCTAGAAGTCACCAAACATAACAACGAAGCAGGAAAATCACTCTTTAGCCACTCTGTTTCTAAACTCTGGAATGCCCAACCTACCCACCTCACATCCAATAACTCCACAACCCAATTTAAAAATCTCCTAAAAACCCACTTCATGAACAGCTGACTATGTTCCTGTCTCACCCCAGGGTAAAACTGAGCCCATAATGAAAAATTCCTACCATACCCTGACTTTAAGTCTTGCATCTTCGCCTGCTAAAAATAAAAATAAGTAATAGAGAACCCACTCTAATAATATTCTATTAGATTGATCTATCTATCCATTACAGGCAAAAAGTTTATAACTACAAAATGTTTTTTGCACCACAACTCATTGAAGGTTTATTGTCCACTAATGACTATATGTGTGATTCCTGTAAATGATATATATTACTAAGTGCTATACAAAGAACTGTCTGTTTATTTTCAAAATGTTCTACCTTATTTCTGTGTAAATACCATTGCTTTCATATTTCTATGTAAATACTATTATGTATGTTTCTTTGGAGCTTTTCTCCCCGGGCCTCCACTAAAAATGAATATGTGTCCAGTCGGACTTTCCCGGTCAACAAATGTAAAATCAATAAATAATAAATAAATAATTCCTTACAACTGTCCAGATTTATGCAGATTTTTGAGATTTTTACCTCATATTTTTAGTCTGTTTTTCATAAAATTTGTGATTTTCTGACAAATCACTGAGGATTGAAGTCACTAAATAATGAAATACATTTCAATTGCAGTCTTCATAACTCTCAGAAAGATGGATGGTAACACAAAACCTGTTACTGTAGTAACTTTCTAAGTTTATAAAATATTTAAAATATGTCCCTGTACTGAGCATTTGTCCCCCCATTAATCTAGTGTTTGTTCAGACATCTTTTGCTAAGAGTTTGAGAGCATAGATGTCATTCTGAGATGATACTAGACATGCAGGATCTGATACCTTATACATTCATTTACCAGAATTTATTCTTGTCACATGCACATTTATGCACGACTCTGCAGACATGGCATTTGTGTGCATTGCCATTAAGGTGGCATTTCACAGGAAGCGGGCACAGTGACATTGGCCCCAGACAGAAGCATAGTTAGAGTGAGGCAAAAGTTTCAGGCCACCGTGGGGACCAATTGTTAGCAGGTGCAGATCAGCGGATCCAATTTTTTAAAATGTAATGCTGTTCAGGTAAATCATGTAAATGCTGGGGCAGAAGCAGAGCTGGAGGGCTTTAGGACCTGGGACTAGAGCATATGGGCCTGACACTCTTGATTAGGAGAGAAGGGAGGAGCACCAGATTAAAGAAAGGACTTTTTTTCTTGTTGATCTGGTGCAACGTGTGAGGGTGCAAGAGGTTAGAGCATTAGGACTTGGCAGTCTATGCCTCTCAACTGTACAGTTTTTCACAGAATGTCCATATTTTTGCCTCATATTTTTTATCCATTTTTCATAAAATTGTTTTCGTTGGAAAATTAGTGGCAACTCATTAAAGACTGAAGTCAGAAAATAAAGACAGACATTTGAGTTTCAGACATCATACTCTTCAAAAAATGCATGCTAATGTAAAACCTGTTATATCAACTTTCTCAGTTTGTAAGAGCAATATTTAAAAATTGCCACTATTCTTGGGCCTTTGTCCCACGTTTACTTATGACTTTGTCCAGATTTCATTCTCTAAGAGGTTGAGAGATATTCCTGGCACATCTTCTGATAGGGAGAAGACCCAGATCAGAAAATGGACCTTTTATTTTTGCACTCATGCAGAGCATAAGGGGCTTAGACTCCACACCCCAATAATTTAAATGTGCTAACACCACAATCTCACAACCACAGATAATAAGGACAGCTTCTAATAGTATATTACAGTTAAACATTTGGAGTTCCACTGCAACAAAATATGACTGCTCACTCAAATTACAAAAATTACCAAAAAAAGAGCATGAGATGAATGTGTGCCACAACCAAATCTACTCCAGGCTTATGTATATATAGGGATCTGATGAAACTCGTTTAAGGGCAAAAATACTCATCTGTTGGTTTTTCAATAAAGACGTTTTGATTACAAAGCAAGTTATAAGTGCTTCATTACTCTGAAGTGTCAGCTAAGCTTGTCTACAGTGCATGGTTCTTTTTTCCTGACTTTTTAGGATTGTCAGCCCACAGCTTTGTTAGTTTATATATATATATATATATATATATATATATATATATATATATATATATTTATATATAATAGGTTTACCTTCATGTGTGCGTTTTGCACAGGGGTGAACAGCAGATGTGCAAAAGGACATTTGCAAAGTTTGCAAATGTTGAATGCAAAAAGGTTTGAATGTGCAATGAGCAAATGCACAGTGACATTCGCTCATTGCAGATTTGGCATTTTGGGGCAGATTGCACTATAGTGGGGATCGGAAAATGGTCCTTTCTCCACTGTAGTGCGATCTCGGAGTTAGTATATTAAAGTAGGGGGGGGTAGGGGTGCAGCCTCCCACATGAGGGGTACACTTCATTGCATTTTGTATTCGGCATTTATGTTTGAAAATCAGCTAATCTGCTTTTTGATTAGCAATTTTGTTTTCTGTGGTTACGATTCGCTCATATGAGCAATCGCACAAGTGTGTTTCGCCTTTGTAAAGGTAAACGTATATATATATATATATATATATATATATATATATATATATATATATATATATATATATATATATATAATATACATCTATATATATATATATATATATTTATATACACACATCTATAGCTACAGACAGTGCATATGTGTGTGTCTGGGTGTGTGCGTATGGGTGTGGGTGTTTGTATGTGTGTGTGAGCACACACATGTATATCAAAAGTAAGCAACATTTTTGTGAATCGTGGCTTAACTACGATGGTTTGTATATTTTATTTCTTCCACTAGGGCATAATTTTCTTCAGTCAGTTAAGACTTGTAATGGTGCAGGAGTGGGAAACATTATTATTTTATATTCCAATAATTTCACCTGCTCCTTCTCTGATCCATAGATCTCTTACTCCACCTAAAATGAATCTTTTCTTGTTAACATCAAAGCTAGTCATGATAAATTGCTAATTATGGCTTGCATTCATGATTCACAAGTATGGATGAAGCTTTACCTTGGATTTAGGACAAAGTTAGTTCAGAGCTAATAATTGTTAACGTTTTCTACATGGACTTCACTCTTACAGATTATAAATGATCTGGTCATCCATTAATCCAGTCACATGCTTGTTCTCATCTTGTTCCTGTATCTACTCATTCCCACAGTCTTCTGACATCAGAATAATTGACGAATATGAGGATGTTAGAAATAACATATTGATTCTTCTTCTTCTTTCGGCTTTTTCCCGGTTAGGGGTCGCCACAGCGGATCACCTGTCCGCACATTGAATGGCAGTGGAGTTTTACGGTGTCGAGTTGCCAGCCCGGCGCCCAACCTTCCACAGAAGGCACACTCACACGCACACCTAGGGCCAATTTAGAGTGTCCAATCCACCTGCAGCATGTCTTTGGGATGTGGGAGGAAACCGGAGCACCCGGAGGAAACCCACGCGACCACAGGGAGGACATGCAGACTCCGCACAGAAGGCACCCCAGCCGAGGATCGAACCGGAGAACCTCTTGCTGTGAGGCGGCAATGCTAACCACTGCACCACCGTGGCCACCCTGAAATAACATATTGATAAACTTTACAATAAATCTATTGCTAATAATAGGTATAACTCCTCATTGGTTTATAAAGGCAATGCAAGTGAGGCAGTTATAGCAAACATCAACTGAAAGAAAACTTAATGGAAGACTGAGCCTACAGAGCTCCTAAACTATTTTGCCTTAAAGTGTAACAAAATCGTGTGCAGATGTTTTTAGAATAGCTATGACATTATTACAGGAGATTGTAATGCCTCACATGTAGATTGAGTAACTCTAGAGGTGAAGAAAGGTGTCAGTAGAGAATCAGTAGGCCTTAGTAAGGAACATAGGTATGATCAAATAGTAACAGAGCCAGCAATATTGGAGAAAAGACTAGATATTTTGTGGACAAAGATTAACTATAATTTTGCTATATCGGGAATCCTTCCTTAGCTTCAGGAATTATATCATCTTAATATAGCTTGTGCTTTATAAATAATGAAAGTCAGAGGACAAGCAATAAACGTATCTTGAGAAAGGCTTGTTATGGATCTGATTATGACCGCATAAATACTTAGTGGAGTGGAATAGCGAAGAAACGATGTGGAAGACATATATCTGAATTGTGGGATTTTGATGATTTGACAGAGCAGTACACCTTGTGTTGCTTGAAGGCAGAAACATTACAGATGCTTATGGTGGACAAGAAAATGAGAAAAAGTAAAAGAAGAAAGTATTACCACTGTAAGACTTATAAAAGAAGTTCTATTCAAACCAATAAAACTGGATATCAGTAGGCCAGAATTAGTTATAAGAAGCTGATAACAACAATAAGATGTGAATACAAGAGGTCAAATAATGTTGTGGATAATAATACTCTCATAAATGAGCCAACACTTTTCTTAAGAACATTTAAAAAACACTTTTAGAAGGGGGATTTCACATTTAGTTTGGACATGTGTCAATTAATAATGGCCAATGCAATGGCTAGAGCCATTAAAACTATCAAAATTAGCAGGGACTGATTTTTTTTTTTCACAAACAGAACACATAATTCCATGCTTATAATTTCTGTTCCAGGAAACACTAATAACAGAATAGATCCTTATGATTTGGAAGGATTCAATTGTGTTACCAGTATTCAAAGGGAGTACTTCAACTTTAATGGATAACTATTGCCCCATAAGCCTGACATATATAACAGGAACATATTTTGAGCATGTGTATTGATTTATTTGACATTTATTTACCAGGATAGTCCGTTTGGGTCAGAAGAGCCCATTTTGGCGGAGTCTCAGGGAGAAAAGCTCCAAAGTAGCAGACAGTAATGTACTTCTGTATTACTAGAATCTATGATTTATACAGTTGATAGGTAAATAACAGGAGAGTGATAGTTAATTTCAAATGTAGCATCATACAAGGAATCATGCATCCAAAAACATTGTATCATCATATAAAGAGCATTGCAATCAAAAACATCCAGGAGCATACATGGGTTAGAATATTACTTCAAAACCTTAGGGGAGAGGTATTTTAGATTCCTATAGATGGTAATAAAAGTTTATCTATATTTCTTCCTAGTGATGTGGCAACAGAGATATGCTGTTCATTTGCCATTACATTATAAGTGAAGAGAGAAATATAGTGGACGCATGAGGGAAGACAGTCAAAAGTTGACGGTACTAGATATTGGTTAGATAGCAGTATCATTCAAGGAAGAAATATGATAGAAGTTAGCAAGAAATGGATCAGTCAGGGTTGAAAAAGGTAACATTGGCCAGGGGTTGAGCATGAGCATAGCCATGTATTATTTAGATGTTGCTTTAGAGAGGATTTTAAGGTTTCTTGGTTAGTAATTGTCCTTGTAGTTAGGGGCATAGAGTTCTAGACTTTAGCTACAGATTGAGAGTAAAGACTTTGTTGAAAATAACTAAGAACTGTTTGTCCTCAGACCTTAGGATTATGTTGGGGATGTAAGGGTTTACTATATGACTAAGTGGGGGTCTATATCAGTTTAGCAAAAACATAATTTGTCAAATGCCTGTTCATCAACGACTTTTCATCGAACCATTAAATCAGCAAAACATTTTCCCTCTGAAAGAAGGTAAGTGGCCATTGTTACATATTTGCCCTTTTCCCCAATGTAGTGCAATCTCAGAGTTGGTATGTATACTTGGGGGTGTGTGGGGATGCAGCCCCCCCACACTGGGAGGCAGGGTGTGGGGGGTGAAGACCCCTACATTATTTTGTTTAGAATGGTGGAATTTTTCTTACGATTACCCTGGTGGCCAAGCAGCTTTTTTCCCTGGGAAATTGTTTTGCTTATTTAACAGTTTGATGAAAAGGGGTCGATGAATAGGCATTCGATAAAGTAAGTTTTTGCTAAACTGATATAGACCCACTATGGGCTGGGCAGGCTAAGGGTTTTTAGATAATGTTGTGTAACATTAAGAGCTGGACGTACTCTAGGTGGCTAGGGAGTTCAAGCCATTGTAGCATATGTAATGCTCTACAATGATGTGTGCTGGTCTTAGAGTATATAGAAAACTTGGCTACTTTGTTATAACAATATTTTAATTTAGATCTGATAATGATCTGCAGATTTGTGAGTATTGTGGCACTATATAGTAGGAAGGGTAGAAGGAAGGTTTTAGCAGGAGTGATTCTGGTTGAGGTGTTCAGGAACTGTTTGGTCCTTTAAACGATGCTTGAATGTTATGTTGGATGCACAGATCAAACTTGAATTGATTGTCAATAATAACACCTAGCAGTTTAGCATGGAGGACTATTTCAATAACAGCGTTGTCTGCTGAATAGATTTTAAACTGGTCTTTGACATGGAAGTGATTTTTTTGGGGGCATAAAGAGGAGTTTGTTTTGTTTTTAGAGTTAAGGAAAAATTGAAACTTAGTGAGCCAGGATTCAATGGAGGTAAAAGTATGTTGAGTGATAGAGTGTAGTTGATGAAATGTGGGAGAGGTGCAGATAGTAGAGTTGCTGCATATTTTATTAGAGTTCTTAAGGATGAGGAAGTGAACAGACTATTTGTAAAAATATTGAAGAGTAAGGGGCCTAGGATGGAACCTTGTTGGACTCCTGTGTGAATGTTAAGAAAGGGAGAGATGATGTTTAGCCATTTTACTGCCAGTTTTTGATTGTTTAGGTCACTCTGAAATCACTGAAAGGTGGGAGGTGTAAGTCCTAGGTAAGGGAGCCTAGTCAGGAGTAAGGTGTGCGAGACAGCATTGAAGGCTTTTGATAGGTCAAGAAATAATGCTGATACAAAGCTACCTGCATCCCTATGCCTATTTACGGAGTCAGTGAAGGATAGGAGGGACGTGGATGTGCTGTGGCCCCACAGATACCATATTGGGAATGAGAAAGCAGGTTGTTATGAAGCAAGTATTGCATAAGCTGTTGATGAATGCACTCTTCCAGTATTTTTGAGATGGGAGATAAAATGGCTATAGATCAGAACTTAGTTTGTTAGAGCTTCCCCCTTTGTGCATAGGAATAATATGTGGCATTTTCCAGATGTTGAGAACTTTAGATTCACAGTTAGACCTGTTGATAAGAATGCTGATGGGGTATGCAACAGAGTCAGCTGCTAGCTAAAGATATTCTAATGGGAGATTACCAGCCATGGTAGAGCAAGGTTCAAGTTTTTGCAACATTTTTTTTATAATACTTGTAGGGATGGGTTGGATCGAGAAGTCGGTTGGATAATTAGAAAAGATATTTGGGTTATTATCAGGATGGATGTTAGGGAGTGCAGATGAGGCAGGATTGATGGTAGTAGTTGAACAAAAGGATCTAGATGTAGTATTGGGAAAATGTGTGATCAGAGTATGTATAGATTGTATAAAGTGAGTGTTAACATCATTAGCTATTTGCAAAGATGGGGCCTCAGGGTAAAGGCTGTATTCTTTTTTGGTCCCATGGTTATGTAGGGATGATATGGAGGACCACAATTTTTTAGGGTTAATTTTATGCTTTTGTTGGATATGGGTATAATACATTTTATTTTCTTTATTTACTTGTTTCTTTACTTGATTGCAGGGTTGTCTATATAATAGTAGAGTTTCATTACTTTTAGTTTGTTTCCAGAGATCCCAGGCTATGTCCCATTTTTCATAAGATTTTTGCATGCTGTAGTTACCAGGGAGCAGAATTGTTTTTGACTCTTTTTGTGTGAATTGGAGCAAGGATATTAAGTATATTTAGAAAGGTAGTGTTGAAATATTGAACTGCAGTGTCTAGAGGGATATTTTTCAGGATAGACTAGTTTATATTCTTTAAAGGTTCATAGAACTTATCTTGAGAAAACTTAGGTTGTGGATGCTTTTCAGGATGCATTTTTAGGTAGGTGAGTGGTGATTCTGAGGGCACACGTGGGTAGATGATTAATTAGGGTATTGGGAATTCTTCCTGTAGTAGAGAAGTTAGAAGGATATTATATAAGAATCCAGTCTAAAGAAGATTGTTGGTTATAGTCTTTACTGTACCTAGTGGGTCACTTAATGATTTGAGTAAGACCATAGAGGTTAATACTACTGATTGGGTTTTGAGAAGAGAGTGTCAACCAGTCAATGTTTACATCACCTAAATGATAGCCTCATGGGTAATTGTTTGCGAGGTCCATAAAAGTATGTCTTTGAGAATGGGTATATTTTGTCCAGTAAGAATGTATAGTGCTATGATACAGATGCATTTGGTCCTATTACGATTAAAAAAGGATATAAGCATCTCAGCATTATAGAAAGTGGGGATACAGTTAGTGAAAGGTGTGATACTAAAGGTATCAGGATAGAGTAGGGCTACTCCTCCGCCTTTCTTGTGAGTTCTATTAAGGTAAGATTTCAAAGTCTTTTATGTTGGTATTTAGCCATGTTTCCATTAAGGCTAGTAGATCTGGTTTATATTTGTCAATCCAGGCATGGAATGGGGCTATTTTGATCCATAGGCTTCTAAGATATAATGTAATTTTATTAAAGTCTTTAGAACAGGTTATAGGGTGCAGGTTAGGGTGAGGACCAACATTTGGGTGGATGTCTACACATTGTTGTAATTTAGAAATAAGAAGGCAGAAAAGTGTGTGACATTTTTTGTGGCAAAAATTGTAAGTGGTTTAAGGTAAGGTTTGGTATGTGGGGTGGTAAGACATTTAGTAACTGAGTACATTATGGTATTATGAAGTAATTGTTAGGAGATATTAGAGCAACTGCTAGATTGGGAGACGCATGTGGAGGTGGATGTAACTGATGAGTAAGAATTTGTTGGGGTTTGAGTTGAAGGTAATGTGGCATGTGACAGGAGTAGTAGTAAAGTGGTTAGACGGTATATTGCAAGCATTTTTACTTAATAGGATAGATTTGTGGGGGGTTGGTATTAATTACGATAGTATTACTAGGTAGGGTTGGAGTGCATGAATGGTGGTGAGGGAGATGTAGGGTGATGTTAAGTGGTTGATAAGAGTACGATTAATTAGTAGGATACTGTGATTGGTTATTGGATTTGTTGGGTGGAGTCTTTTATGTATAAGTGTAGGAGTAGAGGGGTGGGTAGGAATTGGGGCTAGGGTAGGGGAACAGAGTAGCCTGACCCATGATAGTGGTGGCAACAATAAAAAAAGCAATCAGTAACTAACTTAAGTATATATATATATATATATATATATATATATATGCATCTTCTTTTTCTTCTTTTTCTTTCGGCTTTTCCCGGTTAGGGGTCACCACAGCGGATCATCTGTCCACAGTTTTACGGTGTGTTGAGTTGCCAATCCCGGCGCCCAACCTTCTACAGAAGGCAAACACATGCACACACTCACAACTAGGGCCAATTCAGAGTGCCCGAAGGAAACCCACATCATGCAGATATATATATATATATATATATATATATATATATATATATATATATATATATATATATATGGGTCTACTACGGTTGATTGAAAACTCACTTGATTGAAAATGAAATTACTAGGACCACTTCACTGAAAGCTCACTTCACTGAAAACTCAGTTGACTGAAACGCATTTCATTGAAAGTCATAAATGGCCATTTCCCCACTGTAGTGTGACCTTGGAGTTAGTATATAAAGTAAGGGGGGGCACGGCCCTCCACATTGGTTATATATTATCTTCTGGAAACAGTTATTTATTGCACTTATAGGTATCACTGTTTATAGTTTAAAATGTTTGTAATATGTGGGGGGCTATGCCACCCACACCCTCCAATGTGGGGGGCTGTGCCCCCCATACCCTCCTTACTTTATATACCAACTCCAGGGTCGCACAACAGTGGGGAAAAGGCCATTTATGACTTTCAGTGAAACGTGTTTCAAAAAAATGAGTTTTCAGTGAAGTGAGCTTTCAGTGAAGTGTTCCTAGAAATTTCATTTTCAGTCAAGTGAGTTTTCAATCAACCGTAGTAGACATATATATATATATATATATATATATATATATATATATATATATATATATATATATATATAGATAATATATGCCACAGAGTAGGATATCACAGTATGCCAACCCAGAGTAATCGCTGGTTTATAACATTAGTTATTTTAGTTAGTCTGTTGTTTTTGTTATCAAAAGAAGTTTAAGCTGAGGCTAAAACTGTATCTTTGCTGACTAATGGGATGGTTGGTAGTATCCAATATGTTTTATTTGAACTTATGACCCACCCTGCTACTGTCTCCTCCACACATCCTGTAAGCTCCCACTTGGTGGTAGCTGTCAGGGACTGCAGCTGCAGAACCTCATCCTAGTCTCGATCATGGCATTACCCTACCTTTTGTGTCGATGCCCCATTCCCATTTATTGTACAATTATACCCTTAGCATTGTCTTCCATCTGTTTGTCTAATGTCTTATTCACCATTGCGCTTATCCTTCTTCACTGTATTACCACAGTCCTCGTCTATCATTTATGTCTTCCCCTGCTACCTACTATATCCATGTTACCTTCCTCTTACTTCTATTGCTTTCTTCCCCAACTTAACTTTTCTTCATGCATGAAAAATGGCCACCTGTCTCTCAAAAAACTTTTTACCTTACCTTTCCCATCTCCATCCTATTCATTCCATAATTTTTCATTGCATGCTCTACCCTCTCCTTGTTTCCCTTTTCATCTGTTTTTATACTCTTAATTCCATCCTTTAATTTTGTCAAACAACAGATAAATGCATCTCACTCATGGCCGTATAAGGCTTACAAATCACTTATCCTCCTTGCTGCTAGTGCTACCATAAGTGTGGTGTTGCACAGAGATCTGCCAATATACAAGGACAAATGAAGAACAATGTTAATTGCTTGTCATGTAGCATGAGACTAGGTTGTGATAATTCATACCTCCAACTATTATGTACAACCCCTCTATTATGCACTATTTATATTTGGCTTATTTGTCATTGGCCACATAAATGAGCTAAGCATCCTTACTGGGAGATAAAAAAATGTCTGTGACCACAATTTCTGAAGCATTTTCTTTGCAAACTATTATACTACCAAGTTCATATCCCAAAGGCTGTGTCCTGATGAATCAAAAATGTTCCACTACCTCCAACACCAACATTACAGGCCAAGACTTATTGATAAGCAATCTAAGGGCTACAGTATATGGCAATGGTCTGAATTAGCCTTGCACAGAATGTTACATGTGCTACAGGCATACTTTGTGATGGTGAGTAATGCTGCCCTATTGAAGTGATCTAAAATGTAGACATCCCAACCTCCTGAGCCAGTTGGAGGCTGAGGGGAGGGAGCAGCCACAACTTATTTACTATAAGTAAGCTATGGCTTAAACCTTCTCATCCAAACTGCGTTGTCCTCCAAGTTACATCTAATAGGCTCCTATTTCTTTCTCCACAGCCACTAAACAAACTGAAGAAAATGTGCAGTTGCACATGATGAAGTTTGAGTGAATTAGGAAGCACCAGGGTGAGTGTATTTTATTTATTTATTTTTATTTTACATTTGTTGACCGGGATAGTCCATCTGGGTGTGAGCCCATTTTGAGCGGAGGCCCGGGGAGAAAAGCTCCAATAAAACAAGAACAACATTGACAGGTACAGTATTGGTTTTACATAGAATTTAACAGAAATATCTAGAGACAATAAGAAAGTGCAATATACAATAGGCACTTTAGTGAAAAGGACAAAGTTATTACATTATAAGTCATATATATATATATATATATATATATATATATATATATATATATATATATATATATATATATATATATTTTTTTTTTTTTTTTTTTTTTTTTTGTTGAGGGCAGGGTCCATCTTTAGTTGATCATTTGAGTATACTTTAATACGTGTACATATGTATACCCTTACAAAAAAAAAAAAAGAAATTATCAAATTATACTCTTATTGTAGGTAGCTGAAAAGTGGCGTTAACAAGTGGGATTGAGGTCTACATGGAGACTATAAAATTTAAGGGATGAAATTTGATGTGGGCTTATATGGTAGTAGCCTGGCTTGGTTCAGGATCAGAGCCATTTGTTAGTGAGGTGGTCTTTGAGCAGAGTTTTGAATTGTTGTAGGTTGGTAGCATTTAGGATGTGTTGAGGGATTGAGTTCCAAAATTTAGAAATGTGGTGGGAGTAAATGGCATCCCCGGCTTTGTTGTTGCTTTTGAATACTTGGAGGAGTGTTTTGTATGAGACTCAGAGTTGCTGAGTGGTGGTATATGGTTGGAGTAATTGTTGTAGGGCTGGGGTTCTGTTTGACTGTATATTACTTGGTAATGACAAGTTGGGTATAGGTTAGTTGTTGTGGGAATTCTAGCCAATTTATTTGTTGTGGGGCAAAGCAGTGGTGGGACCTATATGGGGAGCTAGTGGCAAACTTGGTTATTTTATTGTATGCTGATTCAAGTTTGGTAAGATCAGTTTTGCTATGGTTTGTAAAGATGGGAGAAGCATAGAGAACAGTAGATAAGAGATGAGTCCTGGCGATGCCTAGTCTAGAATGGCTAGTTAGGAAAGGAATAATTCGGTAAAGAGATCCTAGTTTGGTGTGTTTTTTTAATGGCTTTAGAGAGTTGTAGGTCGAATTTTAATTTGCTATCAATTGTGACACCTAATAATTTGGTATGTGAGCTGGTGTTTATGATTGTGTTGTTGGAGGAGTGGATTTGAAAAGTGACTGAGGGATTGGGTGTTTTGGTGGGGAGAAAGAGCATGAATTTGGTCTTGTTTGGGTTCAGTATGAAGTTAGTGTTAGTTAGCCAGGATTCTACTTCTAGGAAGGATTGTTGTGTTATAGCATGTAGTTGTGTTAGAGAGGGGGTGGAGCATATCAGGGTAGAGTCATCTGCATATTGGATGACAGAGGCGAGAGATGTGGATTTATGGAGTTGATTTGTGAAGATGGTAAAAAGTAGGGGGCCTAATATTGAGCCTTGTGGAACTCCTATGTAACAGGGAGCAAAGATGATAGCTCCTGTTGCCATCTAACAGCCTGCTGGCATTTGGTTAGATAGCTGTGGAACCAAGCTAGGTAAGAATGACTGAGATGTAATGTGGCCAGTTCTGACAGCAGTTTTTGGTGAGAAACTGTGTCAAATGCCTTTGAGAGATCTAGAAAAATGGATGAGACATATTTATTCTGATTTTTGTGTTCATTTATTGTGTTAGTAAAACTGGGGAGGGCAGTTGTGGTATTTTGGTGGGGGCGAAAACCATGTTGTGTGTTTGATAGGAGATTATTGGAGAGAAGGTAGTTTAGAAGCTGGGAGTGAATACATTTTTCTTGTATTTTCGAGAGAGGTTTAAGAATGGCAAAGGGCCTGTAACTAGTAAGCTCGGTAGAGATGCCACCTTTATGCAGTGGGGTGATATAGGAGACTTTCCAGATTAGTGGGACATAGTTCTCAGAGATAGAGCGGTTGATGAGGATAGAAATGGGGTAGGCTATGACTTTGGAGGCAGCTTTGAGGAATTCTGATGGGAGGTTGTCAGCAGCTAGGCTGGTGGGCTTGAGCCTACTTAGTAGTTTTTTATGGTATGGGTTGAGACAGGCTTAAAGGAGAAGGAGTTTATACCCTCTTTGTTGGCTATGGAGATTGTAGTAGTGTTGTTTTGGTCATAGTCAATAAGTGAGTGAACTGTGTTTATGAAAAAGGAATTTAATTGTGTTGCAATGTTATCATTTGATGGGGGTATGGTAGGATTGGGGCTGGACATACTACCAGGTTGCAGGAGTTTGATTACAGTGGCCCAGATTTTTTTGGAGTTTTCTTGTTTCTTTGCTGTGCAGTGATGTAGTAGGCTTTTTTGTCAGCTTTTATCTGGGATTTGGTTTTGTTTGGAGTGTTTGAAAAGTAGAAGGTTGTCATTGCTTTTGTTAGTTAGCCAGTGTTCCCATGCCTTGTCCCTTTCTTTTAATAGGTCTTTGGTATTGTTTCTAAGCCAGGGTGTGTGGTGATGTTTTAATCTAGCTATTCTGCAGGGGGCCAGGCTGTTTAGGAAGTTAAGGAAGGTGGTGTTAAAGGGTTGAACAGTGTCATCTAGTGGTAGTGTTTTGTGGGGGAACCAGTTAATTTGTTGGAAGAGGGAGTTGAAAATGTAGGAATTGAATATGTTCTTGTTGCGGATTCACCTATAGACTACGTGTCTAGGTGGACTAAGATTGTTTCTGATTAGGTATGTGGGTAGGTGGTCACTTATGGTACTCTGAAGGCATTCTGCTAGAAGAGGTGTGTTATTTTTATTTGTGAAAGTCCAATCCAGGATGGATTGTCTGTTGGAGGTTTTGTCTATTCTTGTGGGGTTTTGTATGAGCTTGGTGAAACCATATAGGTTTATGAAATTGGATGGATTATTGGAATTATAGGTAGACCAGTCAGTGCTGTGGTCACCCATAATTATGGTTTCTTGGTGGAAGGTTGTGGATAGCCAGTGAAGTATGTCTTCAACTGTGCTAGTGTTATCTCCTGGAGGTACATAGATAGCCACTATGATAAGTGTTTGGTTCTTGTTGATATTCAGTTTGGTGATGAGTAATTCTGTATTTTTAGATGGAGGAAGTGTTGTGTGGATAACTTCTAGGGCTAGATTTTGTTTAAACATTATTGCTACACCTCCTCCACATTTATTTTGATGATCGAGTCTATATATGTTGAACCCTGGGGGAAGTATTTCATTGTTTTTGACATGTGGCTTAAGCCAAGTTTCAGTCAAAATAGTTATGTCAGGGGAATATAAGTCAATTAGTGCATGGAAGTCATGGATTTTTTTTAGTATACTTCTTAAATTTATATTAAGGAACAGCAGGGAGTGTTGTTTGGGGTGAAGGGGTATGGTGAAGTCGACTGATGTGTAAGTGGTAGTTTGCTTATTGGTAGTCTTGGGGCCAGGGTTGGGGTGGATGTCACCACTGAGTTTTAGTTTTGATAATATATAAAATAAAGTTGTTATAAGTTTGCTTAGTTGTTTGTGGTTTCTAAATAGTGGTTTATTTTTGTGTCTGGTTTGATGGTATTTAAGTGGGAGGTAGTCTGTGTTGCTGTAGAGGTTTGGTGAAATTTGGGAGTTGTAATGGTGGGTTATGGGCAGTGGAGAGTTGGTGATGGAGTTGGTGGTGTGGTCATTGCAGATGGAGGTGTAGAAGTTAGTTAAATGATAAAGATGGGCTAGTGTGAGTAAGCTGGCTGTGTGGAGAGATAAGGTAGTAAATAGTGTTTGTTTTAGTGGATGTAATGATGTGTGTTTTAGTGAATGTAACATTGTGTGCTTTATTGGTGTGTTGAGGTTGTTAGAGTGGGACTAACAGCGTGTGGTTAGTGTGTGGTGTGAGGTGTTGGAGGGGGAGGTGATAGTTGTGAGTTTGTGGGTATGTGGTTGAGCAGGGATTAAATCAGATAGGAGGGTGACTATGTGGGAGGTCAGAGCAGCTGAATGTGTAGGTGGATATGTGTTGTATTGTAATGGTGGTGGAGGGGTATAGTGGAGACAGGCCTGTTCTGATTACAGGGAGTGGCAGCTGTTAGATGTGTATGAAACAAGAGGGTGTTTGTATTGATAGCATCGATGTATTGATAGCATTTTGTAATGGTAGAAAGGGTAGGGATTGGTAAAAGGTTAATATATTGTGTGCTGTTGGATGGGTGTTGATTAGAAATAGTTTGGAAATGTGGGCTACTTTATAATTCAAATTTGTACAGGTGGTGATTGGTAGACACATGTGAGTGGTTAGGTTTAGATAAATTTGAGTGATTTAGGGGCGGGATGGGATGGGGACAGGGTAGGGGAACAGAGCGGGCAGAGCCAAGTTCTATAACTACACAGCAAGGAACAGTCACTTAGACTACCAGGTACTGTGAAAAGCATCTATGCAGCTGACAATTTTGTAGACCAGGAATTCTTAGAGAAATAGAAACCTTATGTCAGGAGTCAGTATGGAGTGGGAGAAATATGGACAAGTGTATTGGGAAGGAGAAGACTGAGTAAAACAACGATTCCAAACTAGAAAGTGTTGGGTTTAGAGAGATCTCTGGTGGGGTGGGGGTTACCAGTAGTGTGCACTCCCTGAATGCATTCTAATGAAATTTACAATCACAGAAGGGTTAAATCATTAACATACACTGTAATGTTCCTGTACTTTAAGTAAACCGGCCACAGACTTTTGCAGATGCAGCTTGCTGGTAGAGAACTGCTATAGGGATGCCCCACAGTGTTTGTGTTAGCTGACAACTGTAAATAGAAATAAAAAAAAGAAGATTAGGAAAAGCTGATAAGGGGAGTTCTAGAGGAGGTACGACTGTATTTATAATTGGTGCAATATAAGAAAGGAGTGGAAGGAAATAGGTAAAACAGCCTAATAATGCTACATTTACTGAGTTAAATTAAAAACTCTATGCAGTAATTTGACACTAAAAATATGTTCAAACAAATACAACAAGAATCTAGCCATACATATAGTGCTCAACCAAGATTAATGTACAATATCCAGCTTGGCCTGGATAAAACTGTCACTGTAACATATGACAGTCTTACCTATAACAGAATATATAGTACAAGGCATTACTAATGGGCTCCTATTTCTTTCTCCACAGCCACTAAACAAACTGAAGAAAATGTGCATTTGCACATGATAAAGCTTGAGAGAATTAGGAAGCACCAGGGTGAGTATATCTACAGCAGTTTCATATTTTATCAAACCAGTTAGTTGACACACTCAGGATAGGTATGTGTTTCCACCAGGGTTGCTGCATTATCAAATATACAGTTGCACTTGATTGTTGCATACATATGAGGTGACAGCAGTGTCATAGACTATATTATATTCATCCAAGTTATGTTTTACTCTGTCGAGCTGTTAAGAATGTATCCTGCAACATTATATTGATTAAAATAGTATACAAATAGCTTACTGCAATTACAAGACATTTGTAAGGAAATACAACTGTCCATATATAGTGTGTTCACCATGAAGAGAGATAGTTGTTATAACTTGCTAAATGCAGTACTGGCATTTAAGCGCAGATTCAGAATTGAATGAGAGCAACATAGGTTTGATTTAGGTTAATGCATTTGGTAGTGATATAATGGTTAAGGTGTTAACCTCACAAACATAAGAAAAAGGTTTTGATTCTCACCTTTGAGGGAAACTTCCTAGGCTCAAAATAGCCCAAAAGAACAGCTAGCCTAGTAATTACCTTATGAACCTATCATTACATATTAACAGTAGTTACAGACTTCCATGCTGTAATACACATAGCTCAATATGTTAAGGAACTTCTGTCCTATGATGATCCTGGCAGTGGTTTCAGTTTCCTTTTAAGGAGAGTTTTTATTCTGGAAGTTTGTGATAAAAAATATTAGTGGGTGTGGTAGCAGTAAGTTTTCATGCATTGCTGATATAGCTCAGCAAATAAATGAAGTGCCTTAGTGATTAAAGATGATAAGGGTAGTGGATTCAAGTCCCCTCAGAGCTAGCTATGGTTGTCTCTTTCATTCTTCAAGTGTGTGACACACGATTACTGTGAATTTCCCTAGATGGTTCTGTCAGACTGCTGCTGTAATTCAGAATGTAAAGACAGCACCTTAGGAGTTACATGTGCTGAAAGATGGGGCTTAAGTCCCCTAGGGGTTGAATATTTGGGTCTATATTACATCATCGAACTCTTAAAAAAGTGAATGATGATTAATCGACTCCAGGTAAATGAAAGCTTACAATGTCGAAACCTCAGAACAGCAATTTTTTTCAAAGGGAAAAGAATTGCTGTTCTCCCAAAAAAAAAAAAACTTTAAAACATTACATAAAGTGAGGGCCTTCATCTCCCACACCCCTTGACATGGGGGGCTGTGCTCTCCACATACCAACTCCGAGATCGCACTACAATGCCAAAAATGGCAAAGTAACAGAAACAGCCAAGCAAATTCTTTCCTAGGGAAAGAATTCACTTAAAAGCCTCTTCGCTATTTTTGCCTTTTCGCTCTTTTAAGTTCGATCAAGAATGCATCTTAGATCACTTAACAGGAACCCGAATATTGCCCCCCCTTTCATTCTCAAACATGTGACACACACCATTATTGTATGTTTCACAACAGCTTTTTATATTTTCCTGATGTAGCGTACCGTGTAAAGTCAGTGGCTTTGTTATAAAAGGCGCTGAAGGTTGTGGGGTCAGCTTCAGTAGAAGCTGGATATTCTTGCCTCTTTCATTACATAAGGATGTGGCAGATACCATTACTATGTTTCACTGCAGGATTTGTTTAGACTCTTAGTATAGTTCAGCATAGAAAATGAGAGCCTTTGAGATTACAGATGGCAAAAGTTCTGGGTTCAGTCTCCTTGGTGGTAGATATTGGTAAATCACTGTTACAGATGATTGGTTGATTCATGACCTTTGCATTAAAAAAGTGGTAAAGTCATATTTAATTGTTTTATATTCATTTTTTTATCTGCATTTGTACTTTTCTCTCAAAAACTCATCATTGCTATCCTTTTCATTATTTATATATATATATATATATATATATATATATATATATATATATATACTTTTTTTTTTTCATTCTGTTTACGTTTATGTGCATCAGATCATAGAGCAGCACTCCTGCCACCATCCAGGCCTATCACCCCATCACCAGGGGCTACAACATCACTGCCAAAAATACCATAGAGAGCAATGTCCCCATCTGAAACTGTTACGTTCACTGCCACTTCCAGCAGCAAAAGCAACAGCTGCTGTCAATGGCCCTGCTTAGAAAGGTGATGCAATAGTATATGTGCAAGCGGCAACAGCAGAAGTGACACGGACATCACCTGGCAGCAGATGGAGGAGCTGATGTGGACATTATTGGTAAATGTCAGAATGCCAGAATTGGACATTTTGAAACCCTCTTCTGGTGACTCACAAAGTCACATAATAGCTCCACATTGTCATTCATATCAGATCCAGGGACAAATGTCAGATCCAGGGTGGAGAATAATCTCAGTATGTATTGCAGCTGGCAAGGAGTATTGTTGCAGACCCATCCTATCCTACATCCCATTGCTCCTTTCCCTTTTGTGTCTATGAATGCCTTTGTTGGCTGACCAAACTTCCCCATAACCATTGTCTTTCCTTTGTGTGGCTAATGCCTTCTTTTCCCTTGTCTTCCCCATCCCTGATTGTGCTGTCATCTCCCTTATCATTCTTGCTGTCTTCTGTCTTTGTTTGTGTGTCCTTCTACCTGCCCTAATCCTCTTACCTTCCTTTTTCTTCCTGTACAATCTTCTCAAACATACCCTTTCTTCATCTATACAAAATGGGCGCATGACCCCTCAAGAAAATCTGTGTTTCCCCACCTCCATAATTCTCATTCCTTAATTATTTACAGAATGTTCTACCCTATGTATGTTTTCCTCATTTCAGCAGTGTCCTATCTTTCCATTTCCAACCTTTATTTTGGTGAAAAAAAATAGATCAGCATACAAGTTTCATAGCCATTTTAGACTGCAACATAATTTCTTCTTTTCACTTCTTCTGTGCACCTGAGGTCATGCAAAGCACCGTCAAAGAACATACATGCTAGACAAACACTGCTGATGTTGATACTTCATCATGGCTACAACGTACACCTACTTGCTTTTCCCATCATCCACTCTGTAGATGAGAGAAGGATATTTAATGACCTGCTGATCATGTACTCTTACCTAGTTGCTTTCATTGTTAATGAGCATCTGGACTCGTGCTTACACAGTATACAAAATAGGGCTGGCTGCAATCCCACCTGCATGATTTCTGAATCTGAGGGAATGATTGTGTCAATCAATTTATTAGCAAAATCAATGTATTAACACTTGTAAATATGTCATGGGTTTCACGAACAGATGCAAAATAGGCAAGATTAATTTTAATTTCTGCAGTAAACCTTAAACAACGTCATTCATTTTTTATTTATTTTTTGCTTAGACATTTAGATTTTTAACAAGGATAATATGCTGACCTTAATTGGTGCCTTTTTTGGCTTAAGTCTGAGGAGAAATACTTTGCGTACAAATATAGATGGAAATCAACATTTCTGTTATTTGCTTATCCTTTGTTGACCAGGTTTGTTAGGCTAGTGGATTCTTATCAGGGAAGACCTGAGGTGGTATTTGTTCTACTATGAGTAATTTGAAAAGGGCATTGGAAAACTTCCTCTACTCATATTCATAGAAGTACTATCCATGAATACATGTGTATATGTTCCTTTCCTAGTGCAGTGGTGGTTGAGAAGATGGTGTGGCATGGAGAGAGAGGGAGAGCAAAAGTGAATGCAAGCTTGCAATGAGATATATGGAAAGATTTAGAGTTTTTTCAAGAAGATCTGTTTGTGGAATCAGAGGAGAAGGCAAAAAAAAAAAAAAGAATGTGCTATGATAACCCTCCAGTTGGGAGGGTTGCAGGATATCATTTTACAAGCTATGTTAAATCTGAGTCAAGTGGAGAATGGAGGAGATTTTCCTGGGGTGAGATAATGGAGAAAATCCAAGAAGAGTCAGAGTTAATCCAAAAAGGGGAGGCTTCACAGGAAAAAAATGTATGCCAAGACAGTCAGAAGCAGCTCTGAGGAAAAAGAAAATAAGAGATAACAGCATGAAAAAGACGTTTATAAAGGGCATACAAAGTAAAAAGAATAATGAATTGAACAGATAGAAGGTATTGAACACTATAATTTACCTTTGGGTACAAAATTCCAAGAGGTAAGAGCTTAGGTAAAGAAATATTTCATGACTTAAGTTTTCAGATGGCTCATGGAATGGTAATATTTTTATGTGATTATGAAAAGAGACAAAAGGATAATCCTTGGAACAGTTGTATAGTAAAAGGTTTTTTGGAGAAACAACAACAACAACAAAATGTATATATAGTTTCAAACAGAAGTAGTAAGAGAGACTTTGAAAAGAGATTTTAAAAGTATTAGTAAAGAAGTGATGGGCATTTCACAGGTTTATGATAAAACAGGTTTCTTGACTGGGGGTAGGATTGCAATGCTGTTTTGTAAATGGTAATGGAAAAATTGGGCATATTTCAAATGTTAGAAATGTTGATGGTAATATGGGTGTTGTGAAATATTGGGGACAGACAAAAACGTTTTTTTTTTTTGGTGAAAAGGGGACATCTTGTAAAAAATTATGATAAAAAGAAATCCTATATATGTGGAAAAACAAGACATGATGTAAAGATATGTGAACTAGAATATTGTAAATGAAAACGAACTAGACATTTATGGATGGACTGTAAAAGTGCTTAGTGACAGTGAAAAAAGGGGGACATATAGATCAAAACGTAAAAGAACTGGTAATTGAAACTGAAGATAATTCAGAAAAAGAAAAGAGTAAAATAAAGAACAAGAAGATGGAGAGGAGCTAGAGAAATGCTAATAGATGGTTGATTAAGTAAAGAAATCAGGAAGAATAATGCAATAAGACAAGGTTGTCCTAAGAGTGGTATATTATTCACTTTATTTAAATTGGAAAATGCAAAGTACGTAATATAAACAGGTACAGAAATTTTAGTTTTGATGACATATACTGATAATATTATTATAATAACTAAAATAGTTTCTGGATGAAAGAAGTCATATTTTGTGTAGTATATTGTTTAAAAAGTAGGTATTACACCACATAAGGATAAAAGTAAAGGTTTGGGAGATAGGATATATTGTTTTAAAAAGTAGGCATTATACCAAATAAGGATTAAAGTAAAGGTTTGGGAGATAGGATAATGATAGGAGGAATACAATGTACAATGAAAGACAATTTATTATTGTAAATACATTTTGGTAATAAAACAGTAAGTGGAACATAATAGGAGAACCTGTTGAAGGAACTGAATGTTGTTTATGGAAAACATATACAATATCTTATAAGAAAAAAAGTTAATTTGATAAATTCAATATTAGTGGGAAAGCTAGCATAATTATCAAGTGCATTTATGATTCAAAGAATGTATGAAAACCAATTATTAGAAATTATTGTTATGTTTATATGGGATATAGATTAAACCCAGTAAAGAATGGAGTACTACATATAAATAAAGATAAAGGTGGACTGGTGTTATTAAATCTAGTGGTATTTGTAGCTTCATTATATTTGTATGTAGTGTTTAGATGGATAAATGAGAAAAATTAGAATTTAGTAGTAAGATTGTTTAAGTATAAGTATGAAATTTTTTGGTGATAATAAGAAATAAACAGAGAAAAGGAATATATTAATGAAGAGATAGAAAATTATCAAGCAAAAATAAAAATGTGGAAGATAAAAATGGAAGACATGGATGAACCTCGGAAAACATGGTTTAAGAATATAATGGTAAAATATTATTAAGTTAACCCATGGGAAATTTTACCAGAAGAAAATATTAAAGCAATAAAAGAAAGAAATGTGGTATAGTAATAAAGCAGAATATCAGTATTTTCTAAGGAGACTGCAAATAAAGAAGTGATCAGTCAAAGCAAATATGCCTTATAAGAAATTTGATATAATATGTTTGTATTGTGGTGAAGAGAAGCCACAAAACATGTTTTTTTTTTTAATTTAAAAGAGTAGAAAAAATATGATAAAAATTATGTGAATAAAGTTTCTTGGAGAATTGAAAAATAGTAATATTCATATGAATGTGCTTGAATGTGGATATTATAAGAACTGAAACAAACAATATAAAATAAGAATGGACAAACAGTTGTATTAGCTGCCAGGTGGGGCCTCCTACTGGAGGAGAACTAGTACAGGTATTTGTCAGGCTTCATGTTCATATCTAGTAAAGATTGTAGTTAAATAGTTATAGGAAAAAGGCTGATTACAGCACACTTAGTTTTTGTTCTGCTCTTTAGGGATATACTATTCTTTGTTTCATTGTACTTTTTTAAATAGTTGAATTCCACAAGGGGATGTTGTTTTCTAAAGATAACATTGCATTCTATCTTTATGTACAGAATAAGAGCCCCTCTGCAGGAATTGAGATGGGAATCTAAAAATTGAACATACATGGTAGTATTAGCTATAGCGTCATTGAACAGGGGACTGTTGAACTGTCTCAAGTCATCAGTGAGTGCAAGGAAACTGGCCTTGGATAAAGCTCTAAAGATGGTTGAGTTGTTGCTCTGTACTGGGATTATATAGTGAATAAAACAGTGTGGTGGTAAGATCTAACCAGAGAGGGTATGAAAATAAGTGACAAGCAGACAGGGGTTGTGTTGAAGAGGACAAGATGGATTATGCTGATGCCATTAGACAGAAAAGATATTATTTAATTGACAGAGTTTGCAATGATAAAAGAAGCACTGAGTATATTTATTTGGAAAGTTGTAGGTATTCTAGTTGATGAAGGTGTACTTAAATCCCCTAGAAGAATAGTGTTTCAATTAATAGAGAGGGACTTTAGTTTACTGAGATATGTTTCATAATTTGTGGATGGCATATGTAAAGTACTGTACCTGAACAGAATATAGCATGAGGTCTAGTTTGCCAATATTGGGATTTGAGGGAATTGTCTTATTCAGTTAGTTTAGAAGTGGTGGCATTTTTTGATAAAGACACAATCCCAACCATCAGCATTACTGCTATCTACACTTGTGGTCCTAAATGACTGGTAAAGCCAGGAAAGGAGGAATTGCTGAAATGGTTCCTGAATCATTTTCCATAGTAAGGCAAGCCTTGAAGGAAGGTACTTTTGTGCTGAGGTTCATAATAATGAGCAGTGCCACTTTCTCAGGCTGATTGTCCTCTCAACTTAAAGTCTTAGAGGTGAGGTCAAAACGTAGATGGCTATGAGTTTTTAACTGAGAGGATGAGTGCAGCTTCTAAATTAATTTATGAGGGCATAGTATCACCCACAGCTTCTTAAATGAAGGTTGACACTCCACTTACACTGTATTGGCAATTGCTGATTATGCCCCCTAACAACTTGCAACAAAGGTAGCTACTCCTGAGTCTATATTACATACATGAAAATCCAAAAACGTGAACGACCTAAAGGTCGAAAATGCAGAACGTCGAACACACTCACTCCACTAAACATATATACCAACTACGAGATCGCACTACAGTGAGGAAAGGGCAACTATTCCAATCCTCACTGTACCACAATCTCACAAAAAGCAGATCAAGATCCCGCATTTCAGACCTTTAGCTTGATCGCTACTTTAAGCTTTTAGCATTCTAATAGGAACTTGCTACTCCCTTTGCCCTATCCTAGTTATGAACCTGCTAGTTTCTTTACATCCATGCAGCCAGATTCCAAGAGCTCTAGTGTGTCCTTGTTAATGTAGTCTAAGGGGATATATTTCAAAGTATGATCAATTATTGTGCCATACTCGGGATGAAGGGACTTAGTGCCTAAGTGACATGGCAGATAGCTGATTGTTGCACTGTCTAGCTGACTGTTACACTGTCTTTGCTCAGCCTTCTGTACCAAACTATGGAATCACCTAGAACAAGTACATTACTATAGTGAGTGGGCTGCTCTTGTGGTCTGCAAGGCTTAATCAAACCACTGTGGTAGTTCTATTCTGTGATGGTGACTGAGGAGGCTACATGTGGCTATGCCTAGTAGGTGTTATTGATTTGATGATTTTTCAACACTGTAGCTTGCAAAGGTTTTAAGTTTGTCTTGCAGTATGTATGTGTGGTGTTAGTCTAAATACTGGTAACCATTCTGTGTGAAAGGTTTTCCTCTCACATGTGAAGTCATTTGTGCTAATAGCAAATAGTTCTCAGTAAACATGTGGCAGTTTATGAATTGACCCAGGGTATCTAGTTTTAGAAGGCTAATAACAGATGCGGTAGAGAGAGACGGAGGACCCGTAGTTGATCTAGAAATGCCAGGTGGCATATTTTATGTGATGATATGGAAGTAGATGATCTGTAATCTGTCTAGAAGGCAGGAAGGGATCTGTATTTAAAGGTTTCTGAAGCAGCATAAACAGTGCAAAAACATTGCATAATATAAATAAGTATAATGTCGCACAATATAGTAGGTGTAAGGCATATAGGTGGAAAAGAAAAACAGGTGGAAAATAGTGCAAAGCAGTGAAACCGCATACAGTGTTGCACAATATAGTACAGCATGATTCCACAGAATTAGTGCAGCTCAACAAAGTACAACTTATTAAAGCTGAATACAGTAAGGCCCAATGCAGCATAGTATTATAAGGACCAGCTGAACTGAAGGCACACATCATAGCACAATTATCAAAGAAACATTAATAGATTAGCACTAGGTTAACCACACTTGTGGGGCATTCTAAGCCTATCCAAATACCCCATGTTAGAACCAAACCCTGCACCTTGTGTCTGCAAGGTAAACACCTTAACCATTATGCCAACTAGCACAAAAATGTCAATTAGCATAAGAATGTCTATGAGGCTGGCAGGAATATTACAATAAGGTAATCAATGTAGTACCAATTTAATAGTGGATAACTGAGCAGCAGGCATAGATGCTGCAACTCAATACTCCAGAGTCCATAGATACATCTGTTTCCAGGACTTCACATAGTGGACAATACAAGTGACAAATGTCACAAGATTCTGTAAGGCAGATAATACAACTGACAAAACGTCACAACAGATGTTAGCTTAAATAGGCTTACATACTTCTCAACTCTCCCTGATTTTCAGAGAGGTTCCTTATTTTGACTCAGATGTTTACCTCGGTCCTGCTTAACCATGCTAAAAATGGGGACTTTTGGTGGTTTACACTTGATAATATCAATAATTAGAGTTACAGACTTCTTTTACTTCAGAAAATGTATATTAATTCACATTATTTTATTTTGCCAATGTCTCAAGTTAATAGTACTGTCCTCAATTCTCTTGAGACTTGTCCCTGATTCGAGACAATATTAAGGCATGAGCAGCAGACTTATATGTCACAATAACAAATCTAGTGCAGAAAGGTAAAAGCTGCACAACAAGGTGTTTGACACTATCACAACAAAGCTACCATATATCAGGGCAGCAAACAGCTACATGCAACAAGGTATGTGATGGTATCAAAGCAAGGATGCAATATAATAGGGCAGTAAACAATCAGCCACAACATGTATAAAATATATCAGGGCAATGAACAGATAGCAACGGTTGAAAAATATTCAGTGGGGAATGACAGTTAACAATGCAAAATCCAGTCTCTTTATTGGACATACGCAATTGCAAATTACCATCACATGCAACAAGACAAAGCCAAGCACAGCCAAGCAAGCACTAAGGTGTACTAAGGTGTACTGGTCCAGTGAATTTGTGGTTAGTAGGATGAATATTTGCTATTGACATATGCATTCCACTACTGTGATGTATATTTTGCAAAGCTGCTGTGCTATGCAAAACACTTCCCAGATGTTGTAGGAATATTTTCATGGTCAAATTCAGCAGTACAGATCAAAGCAAGTTAATTGTGTCATAACCCACAAAAATGCAGTGGCAACATCCAAAAACTCAGCAAGTTTAAATTTGACTGCAAGAGCAGGTAAACCAATTAAAGTTAACATTGCTAATATAACCAAAACTCATTCAGACCAGAAAGAACAACAGAATCATTTTCTCTAACTGGGAAAAGCAGATAGACCAGTTTGAGATGTAAAGTACCATTAAAATCTCAGGTTAAATCATGTCCTCTATTACACCTCATTTTTTTTTATTTTTTTTTTGTTAGGATGGAGGGCTTGTCAGAAGTCTCCTTTACTTTGTTAACTATTGCCTTTTGTCTTCTGTTAGACTCAGGCCTTTTAGCATATCATCCATGTTTATGCCTCAACATTTGCAGTTTGTTAAATTATTCACTTGACTGGATGCAAGCAGATTTCTTGCCACACAATATATTTTGAATCACCTTATCTACTTCTTCAGTTCTTGCAGTTTTGTAAAATTTAGTGTTTCTGGTTATAGCATTGTGAATATGGGTTAATATGTTGTTATGGCCTATACTCATTTTGCCTTTCTATTTCATGGCTGATGGCTTTTCCTCTCATTTCCTTGTTGAAAGCATTCTGTAGCCATAACTTTCTTACAGCTTCTTATGCCTGATTACCTTTCCTTTTTTTCATTAATCCAGTCACATCACTTTGACTCCATGAAAATGGTTTTGTACAGATATGATAAAATAACAGAGAAAGGCCAGAAACAAAATAGAGAAAGCCAGGATGTCTGTGCCAAAAAACAGCAGCAGTTGACATTGTCTTTATATCGGACATCAATCAATGTGTCATACCTATTGTATCCATAATGATTCACAAATATGAAAGTAATATGCAGCAGTTTTTTTTTTCCTTTAGTTTTAGTTTTTGTTTTTGTTTTCCAGCACCACGTCAGCAACTTATCAGCTTGGATACAGATTACAAAACTGAAACTAGCTTCAGCCTGCCTTATCTTTGATATTAGCAGACTACATCTTTTCTGGTGGTGCTGTGGTAGCGTTGTCACCTCACAGTAAGATACTGTCCCGCTCGATTGTCAGCTAGAGCGTCTTCTATGTGAAGACAGGCATGAATGGGCGTACCTTCGTTGAAGGTTGTGCGTCAGGGCTGGCAACTCGGCACGTAAAAATCATTAGCGGACCGGAGTTCTGCTGTGGCGACCCCTAACTAGGAAAAGCCAAAAGACACAACACAGTACGTCTAATACTCAAAAGCTTCAAATTTGTTCAGAGTATGTAGATTTGTTGCCTTATTTCCAAATAATATGCATCTTCACGTGACTAAAGAAAGACAAAACCCTTTTAATAGAGCATCAAACAGCCTATTCACCTTGCTTACTCTTCTTCAAAGTAACCTGCAAAAAAAATGCCCGTCTTGAAAATCCACTACAGATAAAGTAGTGCAACAGAACACTGAGAACCATCAGGTTTCAATCGGCTGTTATTATGTTATCACTTCTCTTTAGAATTTCATCGAAAGCAGTATCTATCACATCGACTAAAAACAAGAATTTTCTCCTGGTACACCTAACTAACCAGCTTTATTTCTGTCACTTAAGAAATGGTCATTGCCTTTTTATTCAGTACTCTAATTAATCCAGTCCCACTGACTGCCTGAACTATTTCTCCCAATTTGTATTTTTATTGATTCTTTCAACATTTCTGTAACTAGCTTCCAACTAGATTATATTAGACTTATTGATGCACACTGATTTCTCAAAACTCAGTCCTCTAGATCTTATTTTTAGTTGGATGTGAATTATTTTGTAAATGCTTGTCATTCTCAGATTGAATTGTACTAAAATCTGTTCTGGTGTTATATTATCAGCTACCTAATGTAATATAGCTGTGTGTGCTATTTATAATTAAACTGCACCTTTGTGTAGGGTTTGCACACCACAGAATGACATACAATAGCCATTTGTGAGTCATGAACCTATGGTGCTCAAAACAGAAAGACAGTGTGCATACCAGTAGCTCCTCAAGTACAGTTCCTGCATGTAAATGAGTCCCCACCCAACTTTGTGCAATTTAAAACCCTACAGTGCTGTACGTGTTAGTTCTTGTAGCATAAACTGTAGGAGTTTAACAGTGTATAAACATCGTTGCAGTTAGGGCACAGTAATCCTCCCCAATATTTATTTATTTATTTTGCATTTGTTTACCAGGGAGGTCCGACTGGACAAAACTGTCCATTTTCAGTGGAGGCCCGGGGAGAAAAGCTCCAGAACAATTGCTAACATACTATACATAAGATATGTACATGAGCATTGTGGTTTAGACATACAGTTATAAAATATAGCAGATAATAACATATGATTGCATAAGATATTTACATAAGCATAGTGGTTTAGACATACAATTAAAAGTATAGCAGGTAGTAACATATGATTGTTGTTCATACAGTATGTTAAGTATAAATAATCTTGAAGATGTAGTGAACATAAGAGAAGAAAGGGAAAAACTAAAAAATACTAGCCAGTTTGTCAAAGGAGGAGAATATAGACAAGTTCATATGAGGTTCATTGACATTTTAAGGGAAAGCTTTTCAACTTAGTCTAGGGGAGAGTTAGAGGGTATATGGGACAGTGGGGAGTAGGCTGCGCTGGTTACAGTAACAGCAAATAGTGACAACATGTAGTGCTGAGCAGCATGCCAAAAACTGTAAATAAGTATACCTCAATTGTATGGTATTAAAATCTCTGCAAGCTTCAGAGTTCCTTACAGTGTAGGCAAACCTGCTATCTCACACAATCCTGACTCACCCTCACACAATGATTGTGGTGTTCTCCTACCAGGTCCCATTCATTACCATAATATGACAATGAACCCCAGTTTGATATTATAAGAACTGACTGTTTATGAATCAGTGTCAGTTAGGATGGTAAGTCATAGTGCACCAAAGTAAGGCAGCTAGGATACCTACAGTATATTTTATTAAGCAGCTGTTTGTAAAAAGCTAAGCCACCTTATTCCGCTGCACTGTGTAACAATGCTGTACTTCACAGTACTCCTTGACATTGCAAATGCAGTAGCACCTGGAATGCTAAAATGTATGAGGCACTCCTTTGGTGTTCATGAAAATGGGTTGGGGAAGGTGCATTCCCTGGGATTGTTGAAATTCACATCTATGTGACATTTGACATTTATTATATTAAGCAAATATAATGCTAGGCACATAGACTGGATACCAGAGTTGAATCAACCTATGATTGGCCTCTAGGACAAGCAGGAAAAATATAATGAAAATTGGAGAAACTCTCTTAAACTCCCTGAAGAACAGAAGGCAGTGAGTGAACAGGTAGATGATATGTTGGAAAAATAAAGAACAATTAGCAAATGCAAAGTTAAAGTAGATCCAGCACAAGCTCTTTATGGAAAATATGCACTGCAACAGAAAAAAAATCCAAGAAATGAAAGAAAATGATAAATAACATGGCAGAAGATTGAAGGCCAGGTAAGCATAGAGTTGATAATTTTCTGGAAAATGACTGAATATGGGAAAGCTTTGCATCAAGGATATAGTTATGGTGCTTTCTGTGAAACACCTAAAAAATTCATTTAAAACCCTAAAAGATGTTTTCCATCATAAATATTCTATATTTTATATATCAGCTGCGTTTGCGCAATGTTCAGTGCAGCAGAGAATACAAGGCAGTGCTCAGTTCTTAAACATGTCCCACAGGACTACCACCATATACCCCCCCTTTTCTTGTATGTTTGTGGAGAAAAATCTTTCTGGAGTTTAACTTTCAACTCTGCTGTACAGAACTCCTTCTGCAGTGCACCTTATCAAACTAACCAGTCCTTGCATCGGTCAACTGTGAAATTGAATTAAAATACGTCTAAGCGCTCTGCTACCATTTTTGTTCCCATGCAGCATTCTCTGTCTAGTTGGCAGCCATAATAAACCACCTTATTTATAATTTCTTTGATCTACTGCTAAAAAATACGGTAGGCGCTTGCCTCTCCACATTCTTCCATAATACTATAATCTGGACTTCTGTCTGTTCTTCTATGTGTCCCTAAATCTTTATACTTCAGTGTTACATCCATAAGCACTTGCTTAATTAAATGTTGTCTTCCAATTAAGGCAGATAGGCTTCCAGGCTGTCTACCTTTCTCATGAGCATAATGATTGTCACCTAACTTCCTGAGCTTCTTCCCAGGTAGCACTTTTGTCAACTACTAGGCCCTAAAGATGAACTATCACTTTACCAGTTTTCTCTACCATACTGAGTAAGTAAGCCAGTTAAATCCTAGACTAATAAGTTATGCATAATATAGCCTCTCATACTTGGTTTGTTAATGGCACTCTATTTACTTTTGCCGCCTGTTCACACTGACCTGGCAGCAGAGGCACACAGAGTTTTGGGACTAAATGGCCATGTTTGATCATGGCTCTACAGTACCTCTAGTTTCCCATATTATCTGTTTCCATTCACCATCCTTCTTCCACTCCTTAGCTTCTGCTGCATCTTAGATAGGACTATCTGTCTTAAATTCTCAACTGATGTTGCACAGAGCAACATTTATATAGACATGAAGGCAAAAGAGGGAAATGTAAGGGTGACATCATCAACTATTGCAATAAAAACTGCACCCCTACAGACAAATCTTTATTACTTTTAGACATAGAATTACCTTTCATTCCTTCTCTCATTTCACTGTGGGTTGCTGTTGCCTATTGATCCATCTGGCTTCTGCCTGTCACTGAATATTCCTCCATCATTCTTTCTCTGCCATTTCTGGACTCATTTCCAGACTTATACATCATCTTACCTTCTTCCTTACTAAAGCTATTAAATTCCCTTATTTCATTCCAATCTATGTTTTGTTTACATCTGTCTTTTATGAGACAATGCAGTCTCGCTGCTCCATGCCATAATGAGCATTTGATTCAGCCTTATACTCTGTTTTACTTCTTAAGTTCTACTCTGTTTCCTTCCTGTTGCACAAGTGTCATATCTTTGGGACTATTTCTTTGAGATGCTAAAGATACTTGGAGCACAGTATTCACAGCATCTAATCCCTGTTCCATAATACTGCCTTGCCTCACCCCTCCTCTGTCTCAAGCAGACTAATACCTGCAGGGGCATTTGCTGGAGCACTCCTATTCTCTTTCTGCCATTTTATTTGTGGGCCACATAATACTTCATGACAAATATCGATGACATTCACCAGTGACTCTCCTCAAAATACAACCCCCCTCCAAATAATTTTGCAGCATCCTAGATTATTGCAAACACAATGCAGATAATCAAAGCTAATTGCTCAATAGGACCAAACAAAATTCTCACATTATTACACTTAATTAGATTACATGATGAATTGTGTCCGGTGCTTTATAATATTATCAATAATCTGTTAAAAACGGAACAATTCCTGCATCATGGAAGGGTAATCGGCAGGATAAAAGGAACTACTGACCAATAAGTCTAACACATATACTGAGTAGATGCATCAAAAGACAAATTATTGATTTATTAACTAGTTCTAACAATAGTCCGTCTTGTATTTCAACTTAAACAGTATGAATCTATCAAAGGCAGATTGGCAGTGACAAAATTAGTTAAATTCAATAATTTTATGAATGTGGCAATAGACTTCTGTCTGTCTGTTGGATTTTATATCTAGACCTCACAAAAACATTTGATACAGTTCCATATTGAACAATTTTCAATGCCTTAATAGCAGTTTTAACCATTGTTTAGTCTGACGGATTGATAATTGGCTTAAAGTTAAAAACAAGGGCTGGATTCCAAAAAGTTCATGGAATTCAACAGATTGCTCCAAATTCCTTGCAAGATTTGTGCTAAGTCAGTTAATATGCAAATGTGTCTTGGTCTAATGAACACTTCTCAGTGCAATGCAGGCACAACAAATAACCAGCGATGTCAGCGTAACTACAGTCAAGTATCACAAAATTGTATTCCAAAGAAACATTGTCTGTACAATGATATATTTGCATTGGCAATGTACTTGCTTGGCAGGCAGACAAATTCAATGGAACATGTCAGTAACATGCAGAAAAGACTGACTGAAGGAAAATGTGCATCAGCAACAGTCCCATAAAACCCCATGCTTCTGCAATACATTGCATTTATTGTCACAAAACACAGACATGTTTATACACACACACACACACACACACACACACACACACACACACACACACACACACACACCTGATATCATTTGCAGAATCCATCATAATTCACAAAAAATTAAATAACAAGTACTAATTATGAAGAAATGGCATCCACAATCACATCTCCAATGCTAACTTTAGCTAATAATGGGATCATATGGTGATACAGATACATTACTAAACAACATACGAATAATATGAATTTAGCTATGTAAACCTGTGCAAACATAGCTATGTAGGAAGCATGGAAAGCTTGTCTGAGGAATGCATGACACTCAAGTAAAACATGTACACAGATAGAAACATCACAGTGTTCACTACATTGTATAGATATCTCAAGGTAAAATTCCCCACATGGGACTAATTGTACCAGTAGCAACCAACGGAATGTGAACTATAAAGCAAACTCTGACACAGAAATACAGCAGATATAAAACAACAAAAAATGAATTTATTGAAACAGGTTAGTGCTTTCACACCCTAAGGTCCTTGTTCAGACCATAAAACAAGACATATCACAAACACTATATATATATATATATACTAAAACCTAACTACAAATTTACCAATAAAATAACACACGCAATTAACACTCAAAAAGAATTTAAAGGGATCCCAACACATGTTAATGTAAGAGATCCCTAGATTTTAAAACGGGCTTTAAGGACACCCTTCCATTCAAATCAGGGGATTTATCTGCCTGCAATCTAACTATCCACCATAGCTCCCTTCTTTCAGTGTGGTTCCTAAAATCACCTTGATGTAAACTCTTCTTGACAGTCTCAACTACCATAAAAATAAAAATATGTGTAGAGCCACAATCCAGTGTGTGTTTGGCCAGTGCACTTCTATTGTCTCCCATATGAAAAGTATAAAAATGTTCCCTCATCCTATCAAACAAAGGGAAATTTGTCTTGTCTGTGTAAAAACTCGTAGATGATCTACATGAGCAAGATATACAACATTCGGTGTACAAAATCTGCTGTTATTTCAAACTTAAACAAAATATCTGTGAGAGGTGGTAAAAACATTAGATGTGTTTATATACACACAAAAACTGCATCTACCACACTTCTTGTACCTTGTACCTGACCCAAGGAGGCTATAGGTATATGATTGTTTTTGTAGCATAACTGTCTCTTTAATGACTTTTTCTTCTTAATTCTGATATGGAGCCTATCTCCTACTATATGCCCAATGGAATTGTCTATTTGTAAGGAAATCATGTAGGTGCAATACAGCATTACGGCGAAAGAGTACATATGTTAGTATGTATGCTGTAGTAGTTGGGTGCAAAGTACAAAGAAGTGCAGCAGATGAGGAAACATTTTTTATAGTATTCGTATGGGACAAAATAAAATTGCACTGGCCAAACCCACAATGGAGTGTGTAGAAGATGATGGAACATGTTTATAGTATTTGTATGGGAGACAATAGAAGTACACTGGCCACACACACACTGGAGTGTTGCTCCACACATATTTTTAGTTTTATGGTAGTTGAGACTGTGAAGAAGAGTTTATGTCAAGGTGATTTTAGGAACCACGCTGAACAAGGGGAGCTGTGGTGGATAGTTAGATTGCAGGCAGTTAAATCCCCTGGTTTGAATGGAAGGTTCTCTTTAAAGCCTGTTTTAAAATCTAGGGATATCTTACATTACCGTGTTGGGATCCCTTTAAATTCTGAGTGTTAATTATGTGTATTTTTTTTTTTTTGGTCAGTTTGTAATTAGGTTTTATTATATATAGTGTTTGTGATGTATCTTGTTTTATGGTCTGAAGAAGTACCTCAAGGAGTGAAAGCACTATCCTGTTTCAATAAATTCATCTTCTGTTGTTTTATATCTGCCGTGATTGTGTGACAGAGTCTGCTTTATCTTTCACATTACGTTGATTACTACTGGCACAGCTAGTTCCTTGTGGAGAGTTTTACCTTGAGATTTCTGTGTTGTTTTTCCCCACTGGGAGGATGGCAGAAGGATTTAATTGAGTGGAGGAGTTGTATTTTGTTCCTAACAATTTGGAGAGGAGTGATGGGATGGATTGTTTTAATCATTTCATGCAGGTGGGCAGTAATCTGTTATTATTACAAATAGGGCCCGATATGGATGTGACTGTGGATGTGCCTCCATTTGACATTCTTGCATTTAGAACTGTTATAAGAGAACTATAGAATGATTTATTTAGATTAAAACATATGCAGTGGCAGCCCCTCCATCTGGAGGTGTGTCTGCACCACTGTGTGATACTCAGAGGCTTGAGAATATTAAAAAATACCCACCTATAATGATACATACTGAACTCCTCAAGAAGTGGTAGCACCTCAGTTTAGAATTTAGTTTTAATCACATTAGTTTATTGATTGATTTCTTCAAACCTCTTGAGCTAGAAGTCTGAAGAAATCATCAAGAAAAAACATAAGCTGCTTGCAGACTTTCCTAAAGAAACCAATGTGGCTGCTCTTAATGAGGTGTTTGCTGGAGTTATGGCTTATGAATCTCATTTAGGAGTACAGCAATGGAAGAAGCTAGATCGAGAGTTGCTGGATTTTAAAAAAGGCTATGTGTTTGCTTGGCCATGGGCAATAAATGATAATGGAGCGACTAACATCAGTGAGACTGCCGGTAAGCAGAGGGAGGAGCAGGTGAGACAGAGTGAAGGAACCAGCATCAATGTTAGTGAACCTTTTATCACACCCCTTCAGGCTCCTGCTTCCATTGCTGCTTCAATGGATGAAGGTTCAGGATAGCGACCTCCAGTTGTATAGAGGAAAACCAATCTTCCACAACAGGGTTTTCTCATTCTGCCTCTACCCACCAGATTGGGATTGAGGGAAAAGGAGAGATTGCTCAGCAGAGGCAGGAAGAGGAAGAGGCAGCATATAGATGCTCCTCTGTCGTCGATGTTGAAACTCCTTTGGCAGCAGGCAAAAAGTTCATAGTGTTGAACATTTCCAGTAAGTTTTTTATCTAAATCACAGATTTCACTTTTGGAACATGGTTTATCATTCATACCAGCACAGATATCATCTGACTATACTGATTTAGTTATTGACTTGAGATTATTTTTGAGGAATGCAATGTTGATAATCATCTATTTAGTTGAATCTAGTCATTCTGCTTTTAAGAGACCAAGTGTATTCCAGCCTCCACTGCATCCTGTCTTGGAAGCCTTCTGTAGGAAATGCAAAATAGATTTATTCAACATTTTTTCTAAATGCAACAGAGCCAAGAATAAATTTTATAATTTAATGAAAACCGAGAAACAGGCATTAACAGAGTTGCGTAATGATAGAGACATAATTATTAAATCAGCTGACAAGGGGGGAGGGTAGTAGTAGTGATGGATTATACTTATTACAGAGACACCATCAATGGTATGCTTGTAGAAAGGACACTTTATGAACTTGTCACTGAGGAACGCATTTTGTTGGTAAAGAATTCTGTTGGTTTCCTTATACAGAACTGTTTATACAATCATTTGATAGTATTGGAACTTCCATGTTATTTGACTATTGAGAACCTGATTATACCAGTTTTCCAAGGACTACCGAAAGTACATAAAGACTTATATCAACCCCTGTTCAGACCCATAGTGTCTGGTAATGAATGACTCACTGAGCCATTTTCTATATATGTAGAGAAACATCTGAGGTCAGTTCTGGGTGAAGTGCACACTGTCCTTAAAGACATTGAACATTTTTTTTATGGGATTTATATGGTTTTGTTAATTGTTGCACATCTCTGAAAGTTTGCTATATGGTAATCCTCAACATGGAATCACTTTTTACAGTAATTCCTAATTTGGAGGGCATTAAGATGACAAAGGCTTTTTTGAATCAGCATAGTGCTTACAGCATACAACAGATAGATTTGATATGCCTATTCTTGGAAGTGGTTTCAGAAAATAATTTGTTTTTGTTTGAAGGTTCTGTATACATGCAATGAGCCAGCATAGCTATGGGTACATCATGTGCCAATAGCTACTTCAATATGTTTGGCTTTTTGGGAACAGCTACGTGAGTTACATTGCTTTCTACAGAGGATTTGTTGATAACATTTATTTGTTATGGGTGGGGACTCTGATAGAGCTAGAAGAGTTCATAGGGTTTTACATGCCACTACGTCTTTTTTGATGTTTATAAGTCATTATTCATTAGAATCTATTGAATTCCTTGATGTATGTGTTTTTAAGGATGAGCGTGGTTGTTTTAATAGAAGACTCTACAGGAAATCATGTAGATGCAACACAGTGTTGCAGTGACAGAGCATGCATCTGGCTTACATTTATAGGAACATCTTGAAAGGTCAGGCTATACTTTTGTCCAGGTTGAATAACCTGGACAAAGAGTTTTTTAGAGATTTATCTATTTTGGGTAGTGATTTTAGAGAAAGAGGCTATAGATTTAGAGAAGCTGAGAATATGTGTAGAGAGGTAGGGGGTTTAAGGGCTGATAAGGTGAGACCTTATTTTTCAGATGCATCTGAGAATACTGATTAATAGTAGGGCACCTGAGACACCCAGGACACCAGGCAGGGGTATAGTGCCTATCACTTTGTACTATACTAGTGATATTGAAGTGGTACGCAAAGTTATTAATTCAAATTGTTCTATTTTACAAACAGATGGCTCCATTGGGGATATAGTAGGAGATAGACCCCATATCAGATATAAGAACAAAAAGTCATTAAAGAGGCACTTATGCTATAAAACCAATCATATACCTATTGCCTCCTTGGGTCAGGCAAGGTACAAAGAAGTGCAGTAGATGCAGTTTTTGCATGTATATAAACACAGCTAATGTTTTTTCCCACCCTTTCATGGGCATTGTCTTTAAATTTGAATAAACAGCAGACTGTCGTACACCAAATGCTATATACCTTGTCTCATGTAAATCATGTATGACTTTTTATATAGGCAAGATGAATCACCCTTTGTTGGAGAGGATGAGGGAACATTTTTATAGTATTCATATTGGAGACAATATAAGTGTCCAGGAATCCAGTAGTTTACTTTTGCTTTAACATGTCTTATAATCAAATATAAGCTGGTAAATAAACATATTTTTGGGGACATAGAAGGAGTTCCAGGTGAGGGGCCCTCCCCCCAAACAGTCCAATTTGGGCCCCACAATTGCTAAAGCCAGCCCTCTATATAAAGACAAGTAAACTCATTAAATAGAGCTATAGGTAAACAGAATAAGATGACAGAATGTGCAGAAAGTGCATGACTGTTAATTCTTCTTAAAAATTGTTCATTTTATAGAAAAATGTTGCATAATTGTTTACTTCTAAATAATATTTCACAGTTTAACACACACACATGTATTTTTTAATCTGTGCTTTTGATGTGACTTCCTAAAAGTCTATAACTTATTTAGGCCATTTAATCTTAGATGGAAAACACTTTAATCTGCCATACTTATTTGCGTTACTCTTACCTTTAGTGAGAATAAATAAACTTCTTATTAACAAAAATGTAGAAAGAAAATATATTTTACATAACTAATGATGTTTCTTCCTTTGTACTTCAAAAAAAAACTGTATAAAACTGTAGTAGCAATCTAAGACAATACAAGTAAAACATTCCCAATCAAATTTGTAGAAGGCACATATACTTGGTAGGCAAGTGTGGTAAAAAGGAAGTAACAGAAAGTTCTAGTAATACTTTTTCCCCCCTTAATTTGGAAAATTTAAGCATGGCCCATGTTAACAAATCTTGAGCTGTACCTCCACATGCTGAGTGATTCTTTTGACATGATATGTTTACAGTGATGTGACTGAGGAGTATAACTTAAAACCATCATTTCTGCTGTTTCTGCTACAATGTGCCTTGTCTGAGCCAAATGCATATCACTGACAATTCAAAGAAAGCAGAGAATGGCACACTGCAACTGTAAGCAAAACATTTAATATATATATATATATATATATATATATATATATATATATATATATATATATATATATATATATATATATATATATATATCTTTACAGTATATATATATATATATATATATATATATATATATATATATATATATAATATGTATATCTTTACAGTATATCTACAGTCAGGTTCTTGTAAATATTCCTACTCGGGGATTATCCTACTGCTATTGTACTGGATTTTTTGAAACTTATATATAAATATATTGTCTTTTTTGATTTTATTTTATGTAAATGTTTATTGTCAATATTATTATTGTAATTTTTAGTCTTTGTATTAATTACTGTTTTTTGGCATATGCAATGAGTAAAGAGGAGATCAATTATTTGGATGTGCACTTGTATAAAAATACTTTGTGAGGCTGTCTTGAGTCAAAAATATATAGGAAACCTACCTTTTTGAATAGTTTTTTACATTTTCAGAGTGAGCACCCATTTTGGCAGAAGAAAAATCTGGTAAAAGGACAGATGATCAGAATTTCTATATTAACTAGTGAGTTTAATAAAATTGTGGGGGAGTTGGGAGTTTTGAAGGATTTGTTAGTAGATAGAGGGTACCCTGGGTCCCTTTTCAATGGACAGGATGAATATGTAATAAATAGAAGGGATGAGTGGTATGATATCTCCATTGATAAAGAACACTGGGGTGCAGATGAGGAAGGAAAATGGGTCTAAAATAGACTATTTTTGTTGTGTTATGACTTATGATAGTTATTCAGCTGAGATTCAGACAATAATGAAAAATAATTCAGGTGGGGTGTTTGGAGCCTTTGGCTTGATGAATAGGTGGGTCCCAACCACAAAATTGTGTTTAGGAAAGGTAACAACTTAAAATCATTATTTGAAAGGAATCAGGAGAAAGATGGAAGGATGTGTTTATACAAGATGAGTAAATGTGGTAATTGCAGAGAGTGCAGGTTTATCTATGAGACTACCAATATTAATATTACAGGATACCAAAGGGTGATTGGTGTTAAAGAGTTGTACAACTGCTAGACAGAGGGGGTTGTTTATGTGGCTTTATGTCAGACATGTAATGCCTACTATGTAGGAAAAATGGAAAAAGAGTTAAGAAAAAGGGTACATCAGTATAATTATGCTATTAGGAGACAGGATGGGGCCAATGCACTCTATAGACATAGTATGATGTGTAAAGATTTTAAAAAGTTTTGTTTCTGTGTGCTGGAAAAAGTTAGTAGACAAAAGAGAGGTGGAAATTGGTTAAACTTTGTTGAATATAGAGAAAAATGTTTTGGCAGGTGTTGCTAAATACAAGTAACTCACCAGACCTTAATGATAGAATTTCAGTTAGTAGTCTCTTGAATTTAAGGGCAGAAGAAATTTAAAATAATTTAAAATAAAATAAAATAAAACAAAATAAAATAAAGATTAAAACATAAATTTAAAGAAACAGGAACAAAATGGCAAATTAACATAACAAAATAATGACATATAAGGGGGTATGTTTGTACACTCAACAGTTACTAAAATTGAAGCATACTGGTATGGGTAAATTACAAAAGGGTTTTAGTGAAGTTATATTTATAACATTTAAGAGATGTATAGGTAGGATTTTTAGTGGGGATTGTTTAGTGGACATTTTATGTCAAAGTACATTGCACGTTTTATGAATAATAAAAATGTATGTGGGGCCAGTTTCAGATGTTAAGATTTTTAGTTAGAAAATGGAAAAATAACTGTGTGTGTTTTTTTAAGAAAATATGTCACATGATTTTTGTTTGGTATTTAAATTGAGGAAAGGATTTGTATGATTGTATCTGAAGAAGTTCCGTTTTTATGGTGGAATAATGGAACAAAACCTCTTATACAGCCTTTCTGGAAACTGGTGCTGTTGTCTGACTTTCTTTGGAAAAGCCTTACACTGAATGTTTTTTTATAAGGTGACTGTTTTTTGGCATGTCTGTAATTGTAATTGGAGCTTTTCCCTTTGGGTCTCCATTGAATATGGGCCTTTGGCTCAGTTGAACCAACCCGATTAACAAAAGACAATAAATAAAATAAATAAATATATATGTCGATGACAGTTGCAATAAATGTTATGATGTCAGAGTTATTACTGTCTTTGTTTATTAGCAATGGTAAAAAAATAAAGCTTCTAACAAGAAGTGGAATTTTTTGAAGAAGCAAGTAACATTTCAGTGAGTATGTATTGTAGACTCTGTTTTTTAATAGTGGAATGAGAAGTGCTTGCAGTTATCAGAGCTGATTCTGACAATTAGGGGAGAAATTTATTCTCAGTGTCAGTTACTTATCATCCTAATGCAAAACTAGCTGTTAAGAGATTTGTCTGGCAAAATACAGAATGTAGGACTCACAAGTGCCATACAAATGTTAAGATACCTTGCAGGGATCAAAATGCAAACAGCAGTGTCAACAAGAAGGCTATAAGCTAATGCAGCAGTCCCACTAGGCTTATGGCCACTTTTCATAACAGACCCAAGCTGGTATTTATGCAACTAGGGAAAACCTGACCATGGCATCAAGGAGCTTCTTTTACTCTTTGTGATAGGTGCCCTGGTATCTTTTACTGTCACCTGACCTACCACCAACTCAAGCAGCTGGGACATTGGTTTAACATCTTATTCAAATGACAACACCCTCAGAAGTACAGCATCTCTCTTATGTGAGACTGCAGTGTCAACAATCCATGTTCATGATGTGGGAATAGAACCCACAGCCTTCTACACCAAAGATGAGTGTGCTACCTGCTCAGCCACTGCCACTGTAGTACCACTGTAGGGGTACATGCCTGTGTGTATGTGCATGTCTATAGGGACACAGATATGGCTGAATGGATGTGTGTGTGTGTGTGTGTGTGTGTGTGTGTGTGTGTGTGTGTGTGTGTGTGTGTGTGTGCGTGTGTGTGTTTGTGTGTGTGTGTTTGTATGTGTGTGTGTGTTTCTGGATGGTCATATAAAGGCACTTGAGAGGAAGAAGATGATGTCAACTATGTGTTTGCATGTGTGAGTGCATGTGCATGTGTGATTGTGTATGTGTGTGTGTGTGTGTGTGTGTGTGTGTGTGTGTGTGTGTGTGTGTGTGTATGTGAATGTGATGAAGGTGAGCATAGACAGAAAAAATCTTCTGAATCATAGCCACATAATCTGAACTGTATCTGCTCACTTAGAAACATTTAACAGATGTAGTCAAAGCCACCAAGACCTGATTAAAAAGTCTTATCTCTGCAATTGATGTCTCTGTAAATAGATATTTCATATTCAGGCAAGACCATACATACACATAAGGGGGAAGGCAGGGTAGCATTATTTGTACATTTTAACATCAACACCTTCATGTCAAATCATATCTATGTGAATTGTTTATTCATGTATCTTTTAGTTGCTTGTGAAAAGGTGTACAAGTTTTAGCAGCCTGGAATCTGTTAGGAAATGAAATCGACAATGTCAGGACTACCTTATAGAAGGTATTATCAGTCAACAACGAGGGATATGTGGGTGATTATACCAGAAGCCCAGCATGTCTTTTTAATTCAGAGTGAGTTATGTCTGATAAAGAGAAGGCTTTTTATTTTTTTCACAGTGGGGGACAGTAGTTTTCATTAACCAGTTTTATGTTAAGCATTTTCAGTAGAAACTGAGCCCTGGCTTCAATATGAAGCCAATTGGTCCTTTGGATCATTAACAGTGATGTTTTCTCCCTCTTGTAGAATATATAGATGTGAGTGTTTAGTTTTTGATAGTTTGCAAAGCTGAAATATTTTACTGTGAATAAAAGGAGATAAGAGTTAAATCCTATTCAAGCCTTCAGATGAGGACATTTTTAGCATCAGAGTCACATGCATTAGTAGTAAGTAGGTGGGCGATCTTGTGTGATACTTTACATTGTGAAATAAACTTACTGACTTGCTATTCTGTATGTGGCAAGCAATGAATTTTTATCAGGGAATATTGCCAAAGTATGTTTATTGTGAGGTGCAGTGAAGCTTGATTCTGAATGACTTTGATGATTTTAAGTTGGTTAGTGAGTACAATCTCTGAGGAGTCCTATAGAACACAACAGAACACTATGTAATATTGACTATGAGCCTAATCTCTGAGGGTCAGTTCTATATATTTGAGAAGTCATTCTGGAGTTGATTGCTTATTGTCTTAATTGATTTTCTGTGTCTTGATAAATACTACACCATCTGTGTATAAAACATAGCTTATATAATAAAGGTCATATGATGGGGTAACAGAGAGAGGGAAGAAGAAGCCTAATATGGGCACGATGCTGGATTTAGAAAAAAATCACATGAGAAAACTATAAACATCCTTTTGGTTAAGAAATTACTGGACCATTGCAGCACAACTTGTAAGAATCCAACTTTGCCTAACTTTTGAATTAGAAGATGGTGATCAGCAATTTCAAATGTGCATTTGTGATCAACAAAGATGACCCCAGTAATACGTATTTTACCTATATTGCTAAAACTTTGTTAAGTTAAAGAGCAGAACACTATCAGAGTACTGCAGTTTAGTCATAGTGCGTGTTTCCTATTTGAGAGAATGTCATATTTTTCTGTGTAATCTAATATTTGGCTAGAGACACGCTTTTGTAAAATTTTGCCAGGTAGGCAAGTATTGGCTATTGGATGGTAATCACTAAGGGGTCTATATTAGATCAGATCACCGAATGCTTAAAAAAGTGAATGGTGATTAATCGACCCTATGTAAGTGAAAGCTTACAATCTCAAACTGTCAGAACAGCGATTTTTTTACTAGGGAAAAAAATCGCTGTTCCAAAACACATACACACAACACAAGCACACCAAACAAACAGCAATCCACACACATACACCTAAAATCTGACAGCTAACCCTACACTAAACTATACACACACCACTAACTATCCACTTACCTTAACCCAAACCCTAACCCTAAGGTCCGTCACTATCACACACTCATCACACCCGCTCCCTAACCCTAACTCACCTAACCCGCCCTAACCCTCACATCCACACAATCGCACACTTACCTCACCCACGCCCTAACCCTAACTCACCTAACCCGCCCTAACCCTCACGTCCACACAATCGCACACTTACCTGAACCTGACCCGTAACTTTCCACAACGGTGCTGAAAATACCAAAGCAACAGAAACGGACAACCAAATTCTTTCCCTAGGGAAGAATTTGGGTTTCTGTTGCTTCAATATTTTAAGCTTTTGCTTACATAGGGTCGATCAATCACCGTTCGTTTTTTTAAATGTTCAATGATCTAATATAGACCCTCACTAAGTCAGGTGAGAATATTAACTTTTGGGTAAAGTCTAATCATGGCATGTTTGAAGCTAAGAGGGATTAAGGTCATAATCAGAGTTATATTCAAGAAGTATTTAAGGGGAGGGACTGAGTATGTAATTGCATGCTCTAATCAGTTTGTGATATAAAATATGGAAATCTGAATTACAAAGTTAGTTCATGAGTACCAGTAACTTTAGAATTTCTGATTTTATAATAGTTTTAAACATACCTCTCAACTTCACTTGGAATCATAAAAAATCTGGACAAAGGACCATGAAAAATTAATGTTGCTACCTTTTGTTGTGGCTAAAACTGGAGTAAGGCCACACCCCTCACATAACCTGTAACCCTGCACATTCCCACCCCCTCTCCCACCTTCATTCCGCCCATTTTGTGGCATCACTATGATGTCAGCCAATGAGAATGCCCTTTTTTCCATTCCTGATGCCTGCTTTCAGCCGATTTACTATGCTTTTCTATAAAAAAAGTATAGTAAATCAGCTGATTTAACAAACTCTGATAGTCTGCTTCCTTTTTTGAAACAGAAAACCAGACATTCCACAGTGTTTTCTAGACTACCAGACAATCAATTTAATTTCCGGGATAGTCTGAAAAAAACAGATAGGTGGCAACCCTCCCCGGGATTCATGAAGCTCGGCGCAAGGCCGGCGTAAGGCCTGCGCCGGCGGTGCATGGAATATCCGGCGCAGTAGCGCCATATACATATTAATGAGAGTGCACCGGAATCACAGACACGTGCGTAGTGTACGTGAGCGAGCCCAGGTAGGATGCGTCTGGAGGCGTGTCTAAGCCGGCATGAGGTGAGCAACCTAATGTGCTGACAGCCACGGTCCGCCCACAATAGTAATGGCAGCAGCCAGGTCCTGTGCAGAATGAAACGCACGTACAGTATGCAACATAGTCCCGTCCCAAATTAACGGAGAAGCAAATAGAAGCCACGAAGGCATAAGTGTACCCGTCCAAGGAGCAAAGGATACGCATAAGACCGCCTTCGTCCGCAATGCACTGTCAGTGTTTACACTCAGAGAAGGTGTACAGCCGCATGTCAGCGCCGCACCGACATAGGAGCAGCGACTAAGGTCACCACCTGTCCCACTTTGGTTGGGGCAGTCTCTCCATGGACAGTTGTGTCCCGAAAAACGTATTAGAAATGGCTGATGTGCTACGATTGTAGGACACAATGATATCCCGTATGTAATGTAATGGTAGCATGAATTGGTTATTTCTGTAACAGAAATACCTAAATGACACAATAAACAGAATAAGCAAGGAAATTGCCACAATAATAAGCATATTATTTAGGCAAACAAGTGAATTTCTATGCTATATAGTGACCGTTGTATGTGTCGGCCTGTAAAGTCAGATGTGAGTCCCGGAAATATCCCAGATCGGAAAATGGAAAAGGTGGAAACCCCAGCAGCGACATGGGCATGGTCACCAGGGTTACCTGCTGTCCCAATGTGCCATGGACAGTCCCTGATTGGACAGTCGTGTCCCTGCAACAATCGTAAAAATGGAAAATGACCTCCGATCCCCTGCCACGCAAATTCCGCAATATACATGTAAATAGTAGCATAAAACATATACATTACGACATGGAACACAGACATGGCATAAGAAAATAAATAAGGAACCCAAACGCTTACAGAATAAGCTCATAGTATGGCAAACAAGTGAAGTTCTGTCAACTGCACTAGCCCTGGGTATGTGTAGTCCTGCAAATTCAAGTGTCCACATAACATGCCCCACTATGGGCATTGGAAAAGGTGCCAACCATAATGGTCACAAGCAGTAGTGACAGTACATAGCTGGGTAGCTGTGCTGACATAACAACAGTAAGGAAGCAAGATACCTCAAACACAGGCAAACATGTGCATAGCAACATATCCCAGACCCAGCAACGTCTCTGTTGCATACACTGGATGGTGTATGATGAAGTGTAATATCCAGAAGCAGAACCCATGCATTCGGATGTACTACACAATAGCCTCATTGTACATGTCAGTCACACCCATGTATACCCCTGCACCCAAACCTGCTAGCATCCGTGTGCAGCTATACAACCACACACAATGTGCATACCTGAACTGTGGTAAGAAGTTTGTGTTAGGCAATGCCACGCGGGCAAATACCCCACATGTCACCAACCCACCGCAGGTACAGATATGTAAATGGCTGCATGTGAATGTGTCAGCAGAATGTGTACATCCGGCATGTAGTATGTACCCATCCAAACCATCTAGGTTTGCATACGACACGGTGCACATAAGTGTACACATGTGGACAAGTCGGGTCGTTGGACCACCGCATCGATGATTATCTTTGCAGTGAAGTCGATCACATATAGCGGAACAGGTGCCTACCACACAGGACGTCCTAACAGGGTGCTACAGGCAAAGAAGGGGAAACTGGGACATCACATGTGGAGATTAGCGTGGCTGGACGGACAAATACACATGGTCAAGGTAAAGGACGGAACAACATGCATATGGCTGGATGGATGTTGTTCGTAAAATATATAGAAACACATATGAAGTTCCAGTTTACACTCTAAATACTATATAATGTATTGAATTGTACCGTACAATATGGCAGTAGAACTAAGCCTGCATGTAATTGGTGAAGCTAAGCTGTACTGTGATGGAATTCTGAACCTGGCAGTAAGCAGGACAGCAGGCTCATGTCTGTCATCATTAATTATTTGCTGGGTTACAGAACAATAAATGTATGTACATGCATAACAGCACTCCTTCCCCAGAGGAGGATGGCCTTGTGAGCTCAATGGAAGATAGCAGTACAACTCCCTACCAGAGAGACAAAGCAACGTATTAAGAAATTAACTGTCCACTGTATCGTAACAGTCTAGGGTCCTTGAAACAGCTACAATCACAAAAGGATACTGTAATGTACGAGGTGCCTTGCAAGGCTGTGTTATTCCCATGAGAAAACAATTTAAAAGCACGAGCCCAGCACCCACGTATGTATAGACTATTGTGGACCATAGTGATGGAAATGCCCTGTGACCGACCACGTCAGTAAGGTGGGCAAAAGCTGATTGTAAACACTATATAAAGAAACTGCTTACTGTATAGAGTCAGACAAAACTCTCATACTTGGACTGTACATTATTTAGCCTGCCTGTGTACACTACTAAAACTTTCCGAACCCGAGCCTCCTGTGTTATCGGCTGTCACTTAGAAAAGCCTACTGATAACTACAGTCTGGTTGTAACAACTTATTTCACATCGTGATCCTTGGAATCCGGAATTCCCTTGGTAAGCTACAGGTCAGAATGCATGGCTGGTTAGACATGTACGCTGGAGAATATGCATAAATGGTTCTTCTTGAATGAAAAGACCTCCGACTGAATTGTTGTGTGTAAAGAGGCTGTTTACTGTCTGATCTGTGGCTGAAAAGCGGAAAACTGGATCCCAAGAAGAAAACGTGCAGCCTTAAACAGGAGGCCCAGGTAAGGAGTGTCTGCCTTTTTGTGTCTATTGTAGATCAGGGACCAGACTACATTGTGTTTCTGTTAACAGTAGTGATATCGGGTCTGCGCGACCTACCCACATACTGTTAAATCTGAACATAGGTCAGGGGAACACACAGCAGAGTAAATAGTGATTGTAGACACTACAGTGGATACAGGGAAGGAGACACACGTGTTATGACAGAAGGGTACGTAGCAGTCGTGTAGAGGATATGGGAGATTATCGAAGCAACAGATCATGTGATCCGCGTTTGACGGGTGACGTGAAGAATATGCAATCGCAGAGAGCACATAATTGTGAGTTACGCAGCAAAATGGGGTAATAAATATGACATTGATGGTATATTAGGCAACATATCATTACTGAAACATTGTAATCCCTGAAAATTTGATGCATATGTTCAAAGGTAAACACCTGTTCCACCCTGAGAGGGATATGCCCTCTCTGGCCAGTCGTGTCCTGTAAATAAACCGAACAAATGTCAAATGTCCTGATATCTCAGGACAAACATTTCCCAGATATATATCAAGATGGTAGCGTAAAACAGTAAATTTGTATGTGGAACAGCAAAATATAATAATAAACAGAATAAGCAACTGAAATGTTACAACAATTGGTCGCTCTCCTGGCAAAACGTGAATACCTGTCCTATGTACTGGCCGTGGGTATGCATTTTCCAGGCAAATTACACGTTCCGAACACTAATGTCCCACATTGTGCATTGTAAAAGGTGGCAGCCCTAAGATGTGCAGGCTACAAAACAGCGACAATTGGGTATCCGTCATGCACATCGGTGGACTGAGGTAGTGTACCGAAGGGAATAGAACACTACAAATGGCTAAGCATCATATGTACACAGATAAGATCATAATACAGTAGTACCGACCGCCCCACAACACCCTACCACCTCAGATACCACATGCAGGATATTGCGGGAGGGCAGGCTAGTCCCCACACGTTATCCTGTGGCAACAGAGGTAGCACAACGAACAAATGTAATAGAAGCTATTGAAACCACATCCCGAACACGTAACATACCTAGGGACACCCGGTAAGAACACAGTACTAAAACAGAGTGAGGATATCTGTCAATTAATTGAAGTACCGAACCATCATGCAGGACAGGAAGGCCAGGACCCAACCCCGTAGCGTATAGACCGTGGACACCAGAAGATATCTGCAAAGTCAGAGAGGAATTCCCCATCCACAAAGTAACCGCTATTCACCATGCAATACCCCTGTATCTCCTGATCGGAAACCAAAAGGGGAATGGCGGATGGTACAGTATGTATAAGCTGTAAATAATGTAAGAATACTTAGGGTAGCGTTGGTGCCAGACCCACACACTATATTCAATGCTATGAACATGCCACAGAAGTATCTTACCGTGGTACATATAAGCTATGCTTACTTTGCAATACCTATACATCCACATAGTTCGTATTGCTTTGCTTGTACAGTCAGGGTGACAGATACAGCCATACCCGGCTATCGCGGGGCTACTGTGAAAGTACAACAATATTCTCACAGGGGATGGCTAGCTACATTCCGGTGTCAACTCCACCCGGGGCCAGTCAAGCTCCACTTTAATTGGATGATATTCTGCTTGCGGCCCCTACCCAGCAGCAATGTATGGAAGATACAATAGCATTATTGAGATAATCAGCAGAACAGGGACATAAAGTAAGCAAGCATAAATTGCAAATACAGAGAATACAGGTCAATTACATGGCATATCTGGTATCCAAGTAGGGTAGAACATCACATGACGATAGGAAGGTAGCAATATAATAAGCACCCAAGCCAACTAACAAGAAGGGAATGATGTCGTGTCTGGGCCGACTAACACATGTTAAATCTGGATACCAAACAATGCTGTGGAATCCGCTGTATTGTTTGCCTTAACCTTTAATACACCTATGGCAGCACAACACATAGTACGGATTACAGTAGCAGAACCAGCGTTATTCAGACTAGAAACGATTGATAGCCTTAACAGCTGTAGTAGGTCTCGTGAATAATCATAACACATGTTGTCAGACCGTAGATTGTAAGCGGAGATATATGACGTCAGTCTTGATGCAACAGCAGGGAAGTAAGCAACGCCAAATAGATGACTACTCATTGCAGTTGGACACTGTGGCATGGTCACTGCCACATTGTGTACAGGCAGTTGTTGTAGCACCCATGGCAGTACAGGCCCGGCCGTAATGTTACTAGACCACCCTCTCACTGTGAGAATGTGTCATGCAGTTGCGATCAATCTGCTGCAAGAGAAGATAGAATTCCTGACTCGTGCTACACATGTGTCATGTCTGACCATACCACTGAGTCAACCTCACATGGTGATTGAACGTTGTACAACATGAAACCTATCAACGCCCCCGCTGACACCTGTGTATGGCACATCACACAGTAGCCTATACGAAATGGCTTAAATAACTACACACAGACATGATAACACTGATATACCCTTAGATGATGCAGAGGTGACAGTTAATGTGTACGGATCATGTAGACAGAGTCCTACAGGAACGAATGAAGTAGCTTATGCAGTAGTTATTGATAATGACATTGTAGACGGCCAAACCCTGCAGCATAACGTGTCTGCTCAAGCAGCAGAATAGATAGCTTTAACACGTGCTTGTACTGTAGCGAAAAAATGATGTGTGGACATATGTCCCGATAGTCATTCTGTTGTCTGTGCAGTGCATGTTTATGAGCAGCAGTGGAAGAATAGGGGAATGATAACATCCACCGGTAAACCGATTAATCATGCGCATATGAACCTGAATGCATTACACTACATGCAGTTACCCACTGAAGTAGGTAATTGTAAATGTGCAGGGCATAGAATGCAACAGGATAACAGTAGGAAAGTTGAGGCATGAGCTCATGCACCTGCAAAACAAGCAGCGTCACAGTTGGAAAGTGTCTGTGTGAATGAGGAATGACAAACCTCAGACTGTTTAGATGTAGAAACTGTACAAACAATGCAAACAGCAACTACGAAAGCAGAAAAGCCGACGTGGTTATGACGAGGAGCAATCCTTGAACACGGACTGCACATATCCACACTGAGAAAGCCAATATTAACGTCTAATATATTCAGATATGCGGCTTTGTGGAGCCATGGGTACAGACATGTCTCAACAGGGGGGATGGTACATTTGGTTAACAGAATACCCCTAACATACGGAATTACGAACCACATACAAACCTCATGAGCAGCGTGTCACGTTTGCCGTAGATATCATGCACAGGGAGTATTTAAACCGAAGGGAGTGAGTTTACCTACACCACCCTAACCGTTCCGTGCTATTTGTATGGAATTCATACATCTGCATAAATTTGAAGGGAACAAAGACTGTTTAGTGATTACACATATAGATAATCAAAATGGGTAGAAGCATTCCCAACCAGTAATCCGGATGCAGCAGCAGTGGCAAAGGTGCCAGTAAATTAAGTATCCCTAGATCTGGCATGCTGTAAAGAAGCTACAGTGACAATAGAACACATGTAGTTAACCAGACAATCACGCTACCTGGGGATTACTGTATTACCATGAATGTCAATTGCATGTACAACCCACACTCAACACGACTGCTGCCGCGCAGAATGGGATCCCGAGAAATAAGTAGAGTTGGGTGGGTGACATCCAGACGAGTTACATGAGCTGTCTACCTCTAGCATTGCTGAGCATGACAACAGTTCCAAATGTAAAGTGCTGCACCCACTTCGAAGTAGTATGTGGAATGGCATATCATGTGCCAGAGTGGAAAGCTGTCATGCCTGCAGAGCCGGAGGTCGATGACTCAGTAGTAGGTGACATGAGAGGATTGTTAACTAGTAACACTGTTCCTCAGTTAAAGTCTGTTACAGATAAGAGCAAACGAAGATGGAAGCATAGCTGACACCAGTATCCTGTGTGTATGTCACTGTTATCC
>NC_056735.1:745447707-745494192 GCF_019279795.1 Protopterus annectens | reverse complement strand
GATGCAGGGATGCATCAGCCGCTGCTAGTGTTTCCCAGGAGCTTGTTGTGGGTATGCCACTGTCATTCACTGCCTGTATGTGTTTGCTACGGTTTTAGCTGTTATCCCTTTGATATGTGCAATGGGGTATATCTGCGGATGTGGGTGACGGGTACGGGGTGTGAGTCTTGCATTTATACATACCAGATATGCTTGTGTGTGTGCTCCATCCCTGCTTGGGGAGCTGCGGGTTACCTGTCTGTTGTTCCGGGAATGTTTGTTTGGTTGATGTCGTCTGCTGTCGGTATCGCCTGCATGTGTGCTTCCTGCACGTATTCCTCCTTCACATCGGTTATATATCTGCGGATGTTCGTCCGTGCCTACTATCCATTGGCATTTTGTCGCTGATAGTTACGGTGAATGTGGTCCTATACTTGGGGCGGCCTGTATGCTACCGGTAGCCTCCTATTCGTGTGCCGCTTGCTTACACCGCGGTATTTACGGGACCGTAGGTGTTCACGATCGGTGCCGGGATAGCACATTCGTATTTTCGCCGTACATGCCTGATGCTGTGTTACGTTGGCGATGGACCGTGTGGAGTCTACCTTATGGCCGCCATACCTACGGTCATGGTTTGTACATGCGTCCTTTGCATCTCCTGTTGGCTATGGCCCTGTGGTACACTTTGGGACATTTCCGCTTTGCATCGTTTTACGTCGCCACGTGCATAGCCACTGAGGAGATGTCAGTACTACTTTGTGGGTACTGCTGTACATACGCCTATGGTTCCTGTACTGTATGCCTACGCCTGTTATTACACTCCGCCTGTGACATGTCATCTACATACACAGTTTACAGTGGCACACACATTACACACACACAGCGGAACACACAACAACCTCACCTCACACACACATATTGCCGCCATGGCTGTCAACCTTCTATTTCCAGAGTGAGGAACACACACAGTAGTAATGTGAAACAAATGGGCATAATGTGGAACACATAGTAATGGCATAGTGACAACTTCAGCTAAGTAGGTCATAGGTTGATTATAATATGCTGATTTACTTACAGTGAAGAACCTTTACTGACTTACTATGAGTACATTCTATTTACCAGGATGTCATTTATATACATTCCTAACAATGGATGTTTGACAGACATTTTCAATGTGGAACTTGGAGGAACTGCGAGGAACATGAACTGTTTTACACCCCAAATGAGGTGTGTTCCTCATAATGTCGTACACTTCACTGGTATGCTTTCCGCTTTTGACCGACGGTTGAACACAATACCTACGTTGGCGCATCGCGGTGGCGGCGTGTATCTCCGCACTCATATCCTATGGATATGACACACATATCTAGGGTTGCCACCTTTTCAAATACCCAAAGTGGGACATTGTCTGTAGAAACGTCAGATTTTGCATGCAAACACATACCCACGGCCAGTACAAAGGACAGCAATTCACTTTTGACAGAATACAAACCTGTAGCATTACAGTTGCTTATTCTGTTTATTATCATATTTAGATGTTTCTTCTACAAAATCACTGTTTTATGCAACTAATATAGAAATTATGGGAAATAGTTTTGTCCTACAATCTCAGGACATTTGCCATTTTGTCAATGTTTTTGCAGGACACAACTGCCCAAAGGAGGACTGTCCCTCACAACGTGGGACAGGTGGTAACCCTACACATATCCCGTTACTGTACCGTGGACTGGTGACCATCCCGACACGCGGATATGTATTGATGCAGGTTAACATTTCCATGGCTGGCGTTACCTGCCCTGCCCACCCTCCAGGATGATCGGGTTGTCGGTCACTATGTTTACTATGTGGTGATTTTGCGTCTTACTTATCTGTGAACTTGCATCCCTGGGTTCCATATTACCCTGTTGTACTTTATATCTGTGTATGCGTACATATATTTCTACATGTGTACTGATAAGTATTTCCGTATCTGTGTATGCACATGAGTATATATGTGGTCGACTTGCGGCGATAGTGGCAGCATACGGCTACGCCGTGTGCTGTAGAACCGGCGTGCGTTGAGGTGTTGGCGTTCCATGCTCTGCTGGCTATTGGGTGTGCGGTGTTTGGGCGGTGCCTTTGTTGGAGTCACACATACGTCCGCACATACGGTACACATTACGGGCGGACAAGTTTGTGTGGCGTCCATTTTACTGTGTGTGCAGGTCAGGAGGTGTCAGTCCATGGGGCCTACACTGTCAACGTATGTGCTATGCGTTCCCTCTTTGCCAGGGCGTAGGCATATTGGGTACGCATCTGTCTACCTACTGGGGCTGGCTCAGTGTGTCCATGGCGCTGAAAGCCCTGTGCCTGTGCTTGCCCTGGCAGTTGTGGCGGGCTTGGTGGCCCTCCGGCATTATGTCCCTGCAGCAGCTGTTTCCGCAGAATCATATTGTGTAGCATACAACATACTATGAATATGTGGGCACTTGTGCCTGGAGAGTACTGCAAGGCTCCACCGGATGTATCCAAGCACCGGAACTGTGATTTCAACATCCCGAACACACGCTCTATGATTATTCTCGTTTGTGCGTGTGCCTCATTATGGCGTTCTTGCATGTGTGTGTGTGCATTTCTGATGGGTGTCATCAACCACGGCTCCAGTGCGTAGCCAGCATCCCCCACAAGGTGACCTTGTGTGATGTCCCCCCTGGCGAATACCTGATACAGCTGTGAGGCATGCCAGATATGGGAGTCGTGGTAGCTTCCAGGGCTGCCAGCACACACATCCATAATAATGCCCTGCGCATTGCACCACGACCTGGCAATTGATGGAGGGTATCCCTTGCGGTTTATGTAGCGTCTACCCTGCTCCCGGTGGTGACTTAATTTCTATGTGCGTACAGTCTATCGCACCCAGGACCTCCGGGTATTGTGCCACACGGTGGAAGCGGCGCATATTGCTAGCCAACTCCTCCTGAGATGTGGGGTAATTTATGTGCTCATGGGCATGTGGTAACATGGCATCCAGGAACTGGTGTAGTACCCTGGATGCTGATGCCTGTGAGATGCCCATTATGTCCCCGGTTGGCCTTTGAAAGGTACCTGTAGCCAGTATTCGCAAGCTCACACATACTTTTGTGTCCACTGGGATGGGCTCCCCTCTGTTGTCTCTTGTTCTCAGGCGCGGCCGGCACAGCTCCACTATTTGCTGTAACGTGTCCCTGTCCACCCTGTAGCGCTCTACTATCTCCAGGTCTCGCAGCCCCTGGTAGGTCACCCTTGGTCTGAACACTCTCCTTCTTCTGTGAGGCCTACGGTCGTTGTCGGCACCACCCTCCGCAACTCCGTCTGTCTCTGCCACATACCTATGCATCACGGCCGCGGCACCCAGCATATACATGTTAAAAGTTCCCCGTCTGTTTACACCCTACGGTGCGGCGTTTGGGAAATCACGCTGTGTGTTGTGTGCATTCACATTTAATACTGTTGTGCTGTATACCCGGTGATGTCATTGGGTGTGTCTGTGCGGCCGTATCCACGGATTATTTCCGTGGTTTTACGCTTGCAACTGCAACGGTACTGCCTGTAGTGTTACATTACAATTGCCTGCATTGCCTTCGCCTGGCATCTTACATTACTGCATCCTGCAGGCACATGGCATATGATGCATTTTATCTGCAGCCGCAGTTATGCTACCTCTGTACTTGGCTGTGCTATTTCGGTTCTTTGCTCTTTGCATTTCTACTACATCCCCTACTATCTTTGCACTCATATGCCTCCCCTTTCCCGTTATGCAGGCGTCTGCATGCAGAGTTATCAGCTGCCGGCGTTTACCCTTCCTGCATTGATTGGTGTTAATTGCTCATTACGGATCCATTTACACTGCTTCCGCATTTCCTCGTATTCTCCGCATTACCTTCCTATATCCGTGGTTGTTGCCGGTGAGGCCGTCACATGACTGGTTTAGGGAACGTAGTCATCCTCGTGCACATGCATTTGTACGCGCATTCTGTACTCTCAGCGCATCTATTTCCTAACACGCCAGTCCTGATGCTGTGATGTGCATTGTACAGCCCAGATTTGCTGACCTCCAATATCCTTCCTCCTACAGTGGCACACCCTCTGTGGTTGACATGTATCTCGTGTAGGCCACTCCTCGGTGTAGTACCGCTCGCCGTTTGCTCCATCCTTACGCTGGCGCGTTTTGCGATTCACTATTATCTGCCTCATTTGCATGGAATTGACTACTAATACATGGTTACTGGCGCGGACACCGCCACCACTCCTTGACAACCATTGCGCTGGGGTTGCAGCTTTACATACATACTATGGTGTGTGGTGGCTGTGCAGCTGATTTGTGTTCTACTGCTCTTTTAGGACATTGTCATATTATTTCATTGCTTTACAACTTCTGTGCACATATCCCGGGGTCTGCTGTTCTTTCTACATACGTGCCATTTATGTCATTTTTACATTTTGTGCATATTTTCTTTGGACATTCTCGGTGCCTTTCCACATTGGCATATTGCACCTATATGATACCTGACTTTGACAGCCTTCCGTTACTCCTCCGGTATGTTTGGGTAAATGTAAACCGTTTTTGGTTTACATTGCCGTGCTCTTACGCTTACGCCTCGCCGCCGTGGATCGCTATTTGCCCTCATTTGCATGGTGCAATACCGCACACAGTGTGTTTTGCATACCTACGCCGGGGGCGGGGACGGTCCGGCGCACGCCGGTAGTGCACGTGGAATTCATTCATACCTGAATCGCTAAGCAGCCATATTTGGCGTTATAACGCCAACGCTATGCTGGCACCTGGCGCAAGGTTCATGAATCCCGGGGCCTATTTAAAATAGGTACAACTGACCAAAAATTGGTATGCTGATTAACATAAAACTTGCATACATAATTATGTAACTTCACCCACTCCAATGGAATTGTGGGGTACCATCTTTTAAAAGCATACTGAAAAACAGACAAAATATGAAAGACAAAATGAACAGAAGAAAAATAGTGTTTTATTTATATTAATATTTGAGCCTGTATCAAACTTTGAACTTGTGCAAAACTAAAACACAATTTTCTTTTATAAAAATAAAATCAAGTACTAAACATGTATATGTGATTTGCTTTGGTTTAATTTTACAATATGTGCAATTTGTAGTTTTGAAGGTTTTAATCCCAGAGCTTCAGCTGCAAAAAAATATGCCTAGCTGGACTGACATGTTCATTATTTTTAATGAACAAATAAACAAACAATCAAACAAATAAATATTTTGGACTTGTATAGAATTCACAGACATCAGGGTGGGTTTATACTATATTCAGTATAAATTCTTAAAAGTTTATATATCATTTTCTGCTTTCTAGTTCCATAACTAGTATCTTTGAAAAGTACTCAAAGCCACTTTTAGCACTCAGCAGGTCCATCTGGGAGTGTTACCACTTAGCACTACTTATATCTCATTGTGGTGATAAAAGCTCTTAAGGTACCAGAGTTCAATTGCATTAGGCTGGTGCCTTTTTCATTTATTTTGGGCTGCCAGAACTGCAACACACACACACACACACACACACACACACACACACACACACACACACACACACACACACACACACACACACACACAGACCACAACATATCACTCATACACATTACTGCTTCAGCCCTGAAGTATTTTAGTATCCAATTTTAAATGCCAGCTTGCACTGTACTGCCTTCACAAGGCCTGCAGACCAAATGGCGAGTGCTTTAGTATCTATTTTCCATGCCAGCTTGCATGGTACTGCCTTCACAAGGCCTCCAGACCAGCTGGCAGCACCACCACCATGTGGGTGGTCTCCTGCATCCTTTAAAGTTGAGAGCATCTTCAGGCAGTCCATCTTCCTAATCTCGACACATTATTGTTGCTCCTCTGTTTGGACTGCAAAAAACAGGGAATTGACTGGCAGTAATGTTGCATTATAGGAAATCGGTTACATTTTATAAAGTGATTAAAAATACATTTGCAACAATAAAGAATCAACATGGGTTCTATTCCGCACAGTTAAAATAATGCACTCAGACTTAAAAACAATGCACACTAGCCATGTGTTCCATCCCTGTTGCAGATTTTCATCTTGCATGAATTCTATATACCAGCCATCTCTTTTAGTTTCTTAGTTTTGGCATTTTTACCTGTGCTTTATATATACCTGCAATCTAAAACATCATCTGAGATCTATATTCAGAAAGAGTGTGTTATGACAGTTTAAATAATGGCCTGCAATCAAGAAGCTGTGCAGATTATTAGCACAAACATCATTAATAGCCTCAGATTTGTTTAACTTATCTATCACTTCCAAAATGAAAAATAAATATAAGGCATACTTATGCATCTACAAATGCTTTATAAAAAAGAAAAAGAAAAAAATAGAGCAGAAGCATTTTAACTGCTTTGATCTAATCAATAGGAGGTTTCACTGCAGCTGATTCATTGCATGTGTCCTACGCTGTACTGTGATCTGAAGAAGTAATACTAAGAAACCATGAGGCGATGCTTACTTTTTCTAATCTGACTGTTGGGGCTCACATACATCTCCAGTAAATCCCACAAGACAATTAATAGCTAGGCTTTACTGTGCAATACACTGGCAGTCATATGATTTGGATTCTGACGAATTAAGGAATGTGAGTTAAATATAAGCACAGTGTGTTATAAAATTCATTAAACTCATTATATGCACCACAGTGAGCACACATGCACCTGTGAACACACACACACACACACACACACACACACACACACACACACACACACACACACACACACACACACACACACTATTCATGTCTGAATGTGTACATACAGTATATATCCATATAGACATACTTCTAACCTCTGACTGATATACCACTGTGAAATAGTTTTGAATAATATCCTGCCTATACCCTGTGATGCCAGCGTTAAGCATGTAGCTTCATAGCTGGTTTACTAGTTCCTTTTGCAACACTCATTTTGATGTTATAATTTATGCTATTGAGTTTCAGAGCACCACTTATATTCTATTGTCTTCTTCACCACACTTACCTGCAGAGCAAGAATGTGAGAGTTGCTGGCAGAGTCACATACCACATACTCTGGAAATCAGTCATGTAAAGCTTCAGTGTCATATTCCTTTACTTGGCCTCTTCATTCTTTATTGCCTCTAAAATCTACAGAGTAGACTGCAGATGCTGGGTGGATGCACTAGAAAGTATAACTTCTTTGCTGCCTGTGTAGCACTTGCACCCCTTCTTGGCTTCAATGACTGCCACCACTGGCAGAAGCAGAATGCAGAAGTCAAACTAACTTTCCTTTACTTTGCTTAAATATATTAAGTTTAAAGAAACAGCTTTAAACTACAGTTCTACTAGCTATGTGGCTCTCCTGCTGCACATGTTCAATCAATGTATGAGTCTACCAGTATGAACGTTCATATGTTACAAAAAAAAAAAGGAAAACAAACACTAGACACACTCTGAGCCCTATTTCGATAGGCTGCCAGTCTACTTCATAAAGCCAATGTCATTGTGCATGCCCTGCATGTGATGACATTAGCAACAACTTTCAAAAATAACTGAAAAAAACATGGGAATTAAAGGGGCCACATGGGAATTTGTGGCACCCCATTATTCTGACCTCAAAACCAGTAAATACTGAGGAATTCAGTATGGCTGAGGGGTATGGAATAGAGAGAATTAACGGAGTAGGGAGAAATGTTGCTAAATTATTTAGATGAGGACGGCAGTGAAGAAATGCTGGACTTCATTTCTTTAAGGTTGGAAAATTAGTTTGTGTGTTAGTAACTATTTTGTAAAAATGTTTTTAGCACTTGTTTCATGATTAACCAGAAGCTTTTGGATTGCGTAAGCATGTCTGTTTGCAGAATATGAAAGTAGTTCTTTTAGCTAAGGTGATGCCTATTGTGGTTGTTTTCTTTATATGTTTGTATTGACCCATTTTTTTGACTTAATGTTTCATAGCTCCCTCTTCAGTCAGGGAATGACTTTTGTAGAGATATGCTTCTTATGTAGAGGTTGTAAAAAATCCTGTATGGAGGAAAGTATGTCATAAAACATTGAGAGGGTGGATATAAGGATAGTACAGCTATAATAAGGATCCCAGTTAGGTACTGAAGTTTAGCCAGCAATAATGTCTCATTTGCTACAGATATGCTTCTACTTAATGTTATCCTTGTTTTTTTTTTTGTTTTTTTTTTAACTCCGGGAAGTAAGAATAGAGTAATAGCCTCTCAAGCTGGAGATATATAGATATATTAGCAATAATGATTAAGTTCTGTATGGAAAGTTTATAGCTACTACATCTAAAAGGTGTTCTTGCCAGTGATGAGGTTTGGATTAGTGCCTTCCATTAGAACTTGTGAGTAACTAATAATGATGCTTTTTGGGATGATACTTCCAATCAAATTTTAAGTCACCAAGTAATAGCATAAGGGTGAGATTTCTGGCAGACCTCTCAACAGTCCCTATTTTTGAGGAATGTTACCTATTTTCTGGCTTGATGATGTACCTATTTTTAGAGGTATGCCCCTAATTTCATGCTTGATTTCTCCTTCAAACAATTTTCTGAATCCTACTTATAGTGTGTGATTTTTGAAGCTGTCTTGTGCATAGAAAACTATACTACATGGCCAACATAATAGTGGCACCAATAATGTAAACAAAGAATTCACACATCATGCATCTCCCTTTTTCAGAAGCAAAAGTAAATGACCTTGTGCGTAGATTTTTCCAATACAGTTCATTAAAGTCTTTAGACTTTATGCCTCCTATTTGATAATGTGCGTATATTTCTTCATAATTTTTTTCATGCTCTGCTTTTTAAACATGTTTCTAAGCAATATCCTACATTTCTACTGGAGGCAGGAACAGTTATGCGCCATTTGGTTTTCACAGTATTCACATTTTATGCTGATCGGATGTTCAGAAACTTTTTTCAAAGGCATTCGCACCTATTTTCAGTGTCTGCAGTTTGAGTGGCAAGTTTTCTAAATTTTGCTAGAATATTTTTCCTGCTGTCTTGAGCTTGTGAAAATGAGGATGGTGGGGATCTAGCCAGTGGCTATAAATAGCTAGTTCTGATTGCCAGATTGGTTCTCAGTGATAATTCAGTCAAGGGTGATATTAGTTGCATTGTTACTTTTGGCCATATGCTTGGGAGAAAGACTAGAGCACTTATTAATTAAAGTAACCAAACCACCATCAAGTCTTTGTCCTGGATGATTATTTGTGAAATATGGTCATTTTGCATTACTTTTTGAAATACCATTTACTGAAAGTGTTAATGCTAACCAAAACGGCACCTGCCAGTGTACCTGTTTACTTTGTTAATAGCTTGGAATAGGCCATTGCATATGCATTACTTAAAATGATTAACCTAAATTTAGTTATTGGTTTTATACCTTATGAGAGCCATGATGTAGTGGTGATGCTTCTCCATTAAGGTGGCCTACAACCAACCTATGTAATTCAGAACCATCGGCCTTACAGGCCTCATCTGCAAAGCTATGGAATGTATTATGACTTGCCTCATAAAATGTAATATCACAGATGTTATTTGACTTTAACTCAACCAATTTGACTTTGTGAAGGGTAGATTCTTGCTACTTAATTTGATAAACTTCCTTGATAGGGTTACAAAACCTATAGATTGTGGTTATACAGTGCATGTGGTGTATCCTGACCTTACCAAAGTTTTCAAGACTTTTCTCCATGCAGGCATAATAGAAAAGCTAAAAGATTTACAAATTAACCCATATATGGTAAGATGGATACCAAACTGCCTGAGAATCAGAACTCACACAGTGCGAGTTTTAGGTGCCTCACATCACAAAATGGGTCTATATTAGTAGAACAAAAACCAGAATGTGCAAATCCACTTTGAGCAACACAAAATGAGTGAATGTCACAAACATCAAACCACAAAAATAAAAAAAGTAACACACAAAAACATTTACTAACTGTTTTATGCAGGGGGGCAAGCCCCCCTTCACCCCCCCATACCCCCGCTACTTAAATATACCAATTCCGAGATCGCATTCCATTGAAGTAAAGGGAAGAATTTCCTACGGCGATTTCCATTCATTCCTTTGATATTTGTGACATTTGCTCATTATGTGTCACTCAAAGTGGATTTGCGCATTCCTGTTTTCGTTCAGATAATATAGACCCTCAGAAAATGTATAAGTAACTACCTGTGACCTTGTCCAAAAAAGACCTCTACCTTTTGATATTTAATTGTCAGATCCCCTAGCAGAGAGCCAAGACCATTGGTTAACAAAGTCTGCAGATGATTACAAACTAGGTATTAAGTCACCCTATAACACCCAATCCCTCCAGAATGAAACCTCTGGTAAACTAATGGTATAATAAAAACAGAATCAAACTAAATGAAAAAAATGTAGTATTTTCACTTTTGGTAGATAAATCCCTATCCTCATTATAATGTATAGACAAAATATTACTTCAAAATGAAATTGCAGTCAGGAACCTATGTACTTGTTTTTATAGTTACATCTTTTTTGATCATCATGAGATGATGTCTGTCATGAAATCCTTTTAGTTAGCTAAGCTAATTGCCAAAGGAATATCGTCAAGTCTAAAGAGCTAATTATATCCTCACAAAACCTTATATTCAACATTTATCTGGCTAATTATCAAGGATATCTCGCCCCTAGAATGTAAAATACCCCAAAGATTCTCAGCCGAAACACCGACCAAATTTCCCTGAGATAATAATAGAAACAGGAAGTACTTGCCTTTTATACTATGTCTTACAGACCTTTGTGGAGAGATCTATGTCTCACTTAATGCACCATTAGAGACATAATTTTACTGGACCTCCTGAGTCTCCACAAGTTTAATATCTCCAACAATACTAGAATCAATAACCTACATCTTCACTAACACACATAAAATATGGTAGAGGGATGATTTTATAGCCCAGCTCCACCCAAACATCCTGAGTGTTAAGCAGGACAACTCACTATCTTCCTTTAAACATAACTTAGATGACTGGATGGACAGTGAAGTGATGGCTGAGGGAGGGTACATTTAAGGCTTGAATGGCCATAAGTCTCAGTGGCCTTGGAATATCTATGAATCTATGATATAACGGGAAATCCAGCTATTGTCCTTCAGCCATGTTTTGGTGATTGTGACAATTTTATGATGCATAAATCTCTTCAGGCTTTTAGTTATGCCTATTTGTTATTAATAATGGGTATGCAAATGTAACTTTTATTTTATCCTTTAGCTTTTGTATGTCTATTTGTGGGTTAGCAGGATTTGGAGTGCCAGTATTTGCTGTGAGCCAATGCTTGGAAGGACATCTTTGGACTGTAACAAGAGTAGGGTGAAGAAAAAAAAAGTACAACTATTCTTTGCAGATGATAGTGCAGAATACTTGGTCAGTAACTTTGATGTAATGATATAAGAACATTTGTTAAGATGTATACTATAGACCATAACTATTTTCTAGTAGTTGCTATTAGTTACAGCAAATAAGTGATCTCTCCACTGATGGTGGGGTTAAAAGCCAAGGAGCTAAGCTAATATTTGGAATGAGTGAGGAAATTAGCAATATAACTAGTAAAATGTCATTTCTGGATATGAGAAAAGTATATATATATACATGCGTGGATAAATGCTATGCAACAATGAAATGAGTTGCAATGATGAATGAGTTGGGGTTGCAATAATAGCTTAGTGATAGTGGTGGTAAAAGCTAAGGATTGTGAAAAGGGGTCTTTCAGGGATCATGAGAAGTTATTCAATAGAGATAAACTACTAAACACAGAAATGCCCCCCCCCCCAGAAAAATAGTAAAGCAATAAAAACAAATCCAGACAGCAACTCAATGTAAGTGCACCAGTAAATCTGCATTAAAAAAGAATGCAATAAAACAGAGATCAGGATTGTAACATGAATTAATGATCCAATAAAAGTTCCAAAACCTCAAATATAAATATATATATATATATATTATATCTAGGACAGAAAAGACATCCAGAATTATAAAATAAAAACACATTGATGAAAGTAAAAGCATTATCCACAAGCATCAAATAAAACAGTGGAGGCAGGGTCAGGAAGTGAATAAAGTGGTCTGAATCAAAGGCCAAAAGTCAAGCAAATGGGGGTGCTTTGTTTGTCAAGTACATAAATTACCACAGTGAAGCAAAGTCTTAGGAAACTGATAGGCTGCTAAAAACAGAGTTAGTAGAAAGCTTATTTAAGCATATGACTTAAAGATGTCTTATTAGGAGGATGGACTTAGAATGTAATTTTCTAGCATTTAGTGGGCTGCTCTGTTTTTGCAGTTACACTGTTTATACCCTCTAGCACAGTGCAACTATTCTTGGAGTCCATTATCAACATTTTGCTGGGACTTTATGGCTTCAGCTTTTACTGAGGGGGAAATTAGCATCTTTCCCCCTTTCTGTCTGTGACCCTTGTGGGGTCCTTTACTTCTGAAATTTTTTTATTGACTAACTTTTGTCACATAGAATTCTGATTTGCTATTTGCAATGTTTGGTTTTGAGCTTTATGTAGGTTCATACTTTAAATATCAATGTAATGGCAAGAGAACATTCTGACTTAAGACAAATGTATAGGCAGTAGGTGCACCGACCTCAAACATATAATAAACACAAATCCACATGAAAACATGTCAGTCTAAGCCAGTAAAATAAGGTAAACACAGTTTTAATTTAGCACTTTCATCTAAGCCATCCTAGACATCTTCAGAATAAAATATGCTGAATACCACATAACATTTAAATTCTAGAAAAGTCACATGATAGTAAGAACATCACATAATGATATACATGTAAATGCATTTAAAGAGACAGTGAATAAAACATAGCCATTTTAAAATACAATTGTAAAAAGCACATTTATATAAAATACACTGCTAAACCAACGTTTTTTTTCTTATCATACAATAGCAAGCCTCATCTTTAATAGACTGCTGATGGAAATTGAGTCATTTAATTCTGGAAACATTGTTGCATTAAATTTAATCTTCCAGAAAAGTTCATGTGCCTCTAAATGAGTTTTTCAGTCACCACCCCTCAGGGGCTTTACTACCTTTTCCAATGTAAAAACAAAAAAAAAATGCACAAAAGCTTGGCAGTTAACAGAGTGCCTATATAAAACATTTGTTACTTCAAGAAAATAACAACATGTTTAATTAAATAAAAGACTGGAGAATAATGGTGTGATGATATTATATATTATTAACAAAGATATGCTATTAAATAATTTAGTACTGCATAATTAGAAATAAAGTACAGATAAAATAAAGTACATCCTTTATATTCCCTTATTCATAAAATATTTCCACTTCTATAGAAAAAAAAGATTTGGTAAATTAACCTAAATAAAATCCTGTTGCAACAATTAAGATGTGTGTACGTTTCCAAATTTATAGCTACACATATCTCAACTTCTTATCACTGTATTTAAGAGATTTTTAAGTTTGAATGAGTCAGATATATTTGAGTTAGCAAGTATCTGGGAAGCATTTATATCTATAGTTTTATTCTAGGAGATGTAAAAGATTTAAACCAAACTGTTTATAATTTATCTAACAAATATTATGGGAGAGATAGTTTCAGTTAGTAGGAATGAGTTTGAAAAATTGTCTCAACAACAGCCTGAATGTAGGGAAGTCCTTGAAAAGATAGATTGTCCTGTGCCTTAACATGTAAGAGTATTAACATGTAAGTGTATGATCCTTTTGCTTTTAATGTTTTGTTCATTTCTTATATGATCTTTTTCTGCCAGTCTGTGTCTGTAAATGGTCCACTGATATCAGTGCACTACCCTGGTAATTAAATATATGTGAATAAATAAATACTTAAATAATACATGCTGGTTTGTTTTTTATGGTTGGACAGTAGCTATTATATATCAGTTTCTGTGGGATTTTGGAGAGAAATAGGATAGATCTTAGACATACTGGCCACTAGAGGTAAGTGAGTACAAGAAGTTTCTGCAGCAAAAGTGTGTTCTGCTCATTTTGTTTTTAAGTTGGTAAGCATGATCTGACATAGAGATTGTGGGATCAAAGTGAATGTTAGGGATTTTAAAGGTTTGGACTAATTCAGTGGTAACGTTTTTTTTTTTTCCAAAAATGCTTTATTTTTCATATATAATAATAATTAATATTGCAGTCATCTATATAGACAAATGTTATAACATTCTATATGCACTATGTACAATTGGCTTGAACAAGTAATAATATAAAGATTGGAGCATAAAAATAAAGAAAAATATATTGTACAATCAATAACTTTAAGTAAGTTATACATCAAGAGTTAGACTGAGTCCAGTTTTAATGTCTCAATAAGGGTAAGGATTTTCTCCCAAAGATTGTTAGTCCATTTTTTAGGAGTAGTTCTCAGTTCTTTGACATTGATTTCTAATAGCACAGTTTCTTCCAATAATTTCAAGAATTCTTCCACAGTGGGTTCTTGTGTTGACTTTCACTTTCTTGTTATACATTTTCTTGACACTGCTAATATGGACCATAGTAGGCACAAGTCTTTTTTACTCATTTCTGTATTGTCATTAATGTTCAAGATGATTAGAGATTTGGTTAAAACAAAAGTATCTGTGAAAATAACTTGCACTGCAGTGGTGGTGCTGTGGTAGCGTTGTCGCCTCACAGTAAGACGTTGTCCTGTTCGATTCTCAGTTAAAGCGTCTTCAGTGTGGAGACATACGTGAATGGGCGTACCTTCGTTGAAGGTTGTGCGTCAGAACTGGCAACTCAGTATGTAAAAATCTACTGCCAATCATAAGCGGACCGGAGTTCCACTGTGGCGACCCCTAATCGGGAAAAGCTGAAAGATACAACATCTGTGAAAATAGCTTGAAGAAACTTAGTAATTTCTTCCCCAATTTTTTTAATATTAATACATTCCTAAACAGCATGTATCCAGTCTGCTTTACATATTAGTAAGCATCTTCAACAAGTGGTATTTTCAAGGGTTTTGAATTTAGCTAATTTGTCTGGTGTGATAAATGCCCTGTGTATAAATTTCCAAGTATATATTTTCCATACTTGTAAATTTAATGTTGATTTAATAGAGTACAAAAGGTTAGCTTTACTTTCAATTGATAGATTAGTTTGATATCCTTTAGTTATGAAGTTCCAAATTTTTAAATTAGGGTTGGTTTTATAATTCATTAAAATTTTGTAAATTTCTGAAATCATATTTGTCCAGTTATAGTTGTTATATATATCTTCAAACATAAGACTTATAAATTTAGGGCTAGTCTTACAGGAAGAATTAATGATTATTCTGTTTAAGTCTTGAGCATGTGATAATATACTTTGGAGTACCAGCCAATTTGCATTTGATATATTAACTGTATTTTGGATTTGTTAAATGTCTAAAACTTTTTGACTCTTTATACAATGTTGCCAACAGATAAAAATTTTCATCTCCCAACTTGTTAAAGTATTTTTATGAATTTTATTTAAAAAGCTTTTTGTAGAACGAAAGGGTATTAATAAATCCAACCATATCTTAATGTCTGTGTTGGAATAAATAAATCTTCTAAATAAATTATATATGTTATTTATGTAGTTTAAATTAGTTGGTTTTGATATATTATATTGAATGCTAATCGTTAATGCATGCCACAATATATTATTTTGTTCATTTCACATAAGATTTTTCTTATTTTTTATTTAGGAGAATAATAATATGTAAAGTGTTCCATGTTGAAGAATAATTATTATCAAACCAATTAATGATAATTCTAAAAATAGAGGACTTTTATGTATGTTTCTATGGCAGGAAAGTTGATTCCACCCATTTCCCAAGGTCTAATGTGATGTGAATAAGCTATCCTATTTCTTTTTGGGAACCAGAGGAAATTCAGTAGGATTTTATTCACTTCTTTTAAATATTTCTAGTTTGGTATCATAGGAATAGCTTGTCTAATGTAATTTATTTTGGGAGTAACATCATTTTTATAATTTACAGTCTGTCTTCAAATTTCAAATGCATTTTATTCCACTTTGTTATTAGCATTTTTATATTATTTATTATATTATTATAATTTAAGTTTATTGTTGATTCCATATTTTCACTTAGTATTATTCCTAAATATTTTATTGTGGGAACTTCTTTTAAGGAGTCCCTTTTTTGTTTAAGAACATGTAATTAGACTTTGTTTTGTTAAAACAGAGACCAGAGATGAGATAGAATCTTTTTACTAATTTATCTAGTTATTGTAAAGATTCCTCTGAAACAGATAGAGTGAGTAGGACATCATCAGCAAATAATATAATTTTTGAATTAAATTGTTCATATATATCAATACCTTTTATTTTGGGATTATTACGTATTGATGATGCCAATAATTCTATTGCCAGTGCAGATAGGATAGGTGACATTGGACATCCCTGTTTTCTGCCTCTAGATATTTCAATGAGTTCTGAAGTAAAAGGCCCAGGTTTTACATAAGCAAGATTATCTTTATATATGTTTTTTATTAGTGAAATGAAATTGAGTGGGAAATCAAATAATTCAAAAATGTTAAAAAGATATTCTCACCTGAGGGAGTCAAAAGCTTTTTCTATGTCCAATGTTACTATAAGGGCTTCCTGATTATCTCTGTTTAAGATGTCTATAAGTGTTAATATTCTCTGAATGTTATCATGAGTATGCCTATTATATATAAATCCAGTTTGGTCCTCATCTATGATTTCTATCAATGTTTTTTTTTGATTCTACTAGCTAATATTGACACAAAGATTTTATCGTCATTGTTGAGTAATGAAATTGGCCTATAAGAACTACATTGTAAAGGATCTTTTTTTTTCTTTTATGATAGGTGAAATTAAGGAGTACCTCCATGAGGGTGGAATTATATTTTGTGATTGTATTTCATTTAATGTTTTATGAAATAAATATATTACTGAGGTTGGAAATATCTTATACAATTCATTAATTATGCCATCAATTGCTGGTGTTTTATTATTTTTACTTTCTTTGATTTTTTTCAGTAATTTCTTTTAGGGATATTTGTTTTTGAAAATCTAATTTTAGTTTTTCTGGAATTACTTTTAATTTTGTAAAATTTAAGTCTAAATTTGAAAGATTAGAATGATGAGGATCATCTTTGTAATGATCAGTGAAGTGATATTTAAAGGCATCCAATATACCACTTATGTCTGAAACCTTTTTATTTTTTTCCCTTCATGAATGTTATTTGTGATATCGTTTTCAATATATTGTCTTTTAACTTTAACTGCTAAGTTATGCATGTGCTCGGGTGATACAGCTTATGAGTTAAGTTTTAGTTTTTGTATTGCTAGATTGGTTTTATGAGTTAGAATTTCATTATTTTTTTAACTCCTCAATTGATTTTTTCATTTTTGTGTATTTATAGATTCATTGATATTAATTTCTGTGATTTGTTTTTGGATGTTATGTAATTCTGAATCCCATTCCTTTATTTTATTTTTATAGCATGAAAGGATTTTTTCATTTAAATAAGCTTTCAGGGTATCCGATAAGTTTATTATATTTGTTTCATTAGTGTAGTTTATATCTAAAAAAAATTGTATTTCTAAATCTAGCCATGGTTTGAATTGTTTTAATTTGTGATACAGGCTGTAATTCTTGTCATAAAGATTATCTTCTTAAAATCTGTGTTTATTTTAATGATTAATGAGTTACGATATGAAAAAGGGCATGGAATTAAAGAGAAGTTTGTTATTTTTGTGCTTATTTCTTGGGATATGAATATTTTGTCTATTCTAGTTTGAACACCAAATCTATGATCTTGATGAGAATGAGAATGAATTACTCTCTTTATACCTGAATGAGTCAATTAGATTTAGGCTTCCACAGCATTTTTAAGAGCTTTTCCTGTGTTATTAATGTGTAGACTTCTTTTGTCGGAGGTCTCTGAATTATCCAGGATGCAATTACAGTCTCTTCCTATTATCAGATTTCCCCTTATATATTCTAGTAATTAGGTCTATGTGTCTTCTTACTGTCCCAACCCCTATAACGGGAAACCAGTATATATTTGCTAAAGTCCAAAGCCTATTATTATATTTTATTATTACAATAGACAGAAGTTCTTCCTTATCGTCATATTTATAAAGAATTTGAGGCATGGTGACATTTTTTCCCTTAGAATTAATGTTCCTCTAGTCTTTTTCTTATATGGGGAGTGGGCTAATAGTTTATATTCATTAGGATTCCAAATAAATGTGTCTTCTGTTTTAAAGTGTGTTTTTTTGAAGAAATAACACTTATACTCTATTTAATTTTATATATCTTAATAAGTTTGATCTTTTCTTTGAGTTATTTAAACCATTTATATTTAAAGATAGAAAGGTTAAATCCATTCCTATTAATTAATTGTATATAATATTTGTGATGATAAATACATTTGTTGTGCTTTATATTGTGTAGTATGTCTAACATCTCTGTTGATTTTGTTCGTTATTAATAGATTTTTTTTTAATGAAAGACATGACGTATAACTTTGTTTAAGCCAATAAAGGAAAGAAAAAATAAAACATTTCTTACATGGAATAAGATAATCAAAAATGGTAATAATCCCTCTAAAAAACATGAAGCGATATATACTTCCAATCCGATAGAAAAAGAAAACTCTATCAGAATGACTTTCATATCTGCCAACAAGAAAAAGTGAAAATTACCCTCTTCAAGCTCCAATATGAGTTTTTTATTGGAGATTTATAGAATTCAGGTAAGTGAAACAATATTCTATTATATATGTAATTTAATATATAATGAAGGTATGTAAAGTATGAAAAATATAAATCTTCTGAAGATGTTTGTTCCTCTCTTTTTTAACATAATTATTGCTTTTGTAACTTAGTTTAGTCTCTAAATAATCTTTCTTTCAGCATATAACAATCTTGCTATGAACTAAGTGTAACATATCTAAAAAACATTAATCTAGCATTTCTTGCTAATTAAATTTGAAATATTATCAAACCTGATGAAAACAAACCAGTCAAACATGAACAAAGTAAAGCTATTCATTTGTTACTATTAAAGGAACAAATTATGGATCACTGAACAATTTTAAGTAATGCATTATTGAATCAATACATTGCATGTAATAGCATCTTGATATTTCCTTTTTATGCTGTTCTTATTTTTATATTTTCATTTTCTCTTGAAATATATATATCAAACTTCAAATCAAAGTTAATTTGTAGTTAAAAGATGATTACAGATCTACTGTAACTTCAGAATAATTTATGACAACTTAGTGACCTTTATTATCATATCAGTCTTAGCTCTATTAATAAATATTTGGCAATGAGGTGAAAGCTCCTGTCTAACTGAAACTCAGTTTGAGTGACCCTAACTGACTCTCATTTACAAAGTTAAATATAAACAAAATAAAATAAAATATAAACAAAATAAAACAGTTAGAAGAATACATATAAACAAAATGCTCTGTATCCTGGTTTTGATACTGATTTCTTAGTACATTTCTCTTCCCTTAGGAGACTATGGTTTTCATAGTGAGAAATTCTATACTAATTTTGAAGAAAGAGATATTCTTCTAATAGGTTCATAGATTCATAGGTAGGTACTAGGCTATCGGCCCAAGGGCCTATGTAAGCCTAGCCAACAAGGCTCCCTGGCTTATGCCACCCAAGAAAGTTATTTTCCTGTGCCACTGTCGAGAAGAGACATAGAAGTGATCCCCGGGGTGTATTTCCTGTTTCCCATCCACTCATCAAGATTTTTCTTGAAGAGTGCTAATGAAGAACTTTGCTTGACATAGATGGTTAGCCTGTTCCAGAGTATGGGAAGTCTCTGGGATAGGAATCTATCCCTCCAGCATGTCCTGTTTATTGTGGTGACAAGGTTTAGGTCCCTAGAGCATGTAGTTCGGAGGGATTGGGATTTCTTTAGGTGTAGCATGTCCAACAGCTCTGGGTTTGACACAGCTTTATATGTTAGGCAGAGATCACCTCGGAGTAGGCGATATGCTATGGAGTAAAGCTGGAGTTTTTTGAGACGGTCAGTGCAGGGCATTTGTTTGAGTCCAGTAATCCTCTTTGTGAGGTACTTCTGTGGCCTTTCCAGCTGCTGCAGATGTATTGTGAGGTACATTCCAAAAGGGGCGTTGTATTCTATAATGGGTCTAATGAGTGTTGAGTAGAGGGGAACGATGACCTCTTTTTTCCTGGATGAGAACCCTTTTATGCCTTTCACAAACCTGAACTGGGTGGGATCCAGAGTTTGGAGGTTACCAATGTCTTTGTTTATGAGTTCCATGATGATACGTTCCATGGCCTTGCAGACCAGGCTCGTCAGACTAATAGGTCTATAGTTCCCGGGATCAGTGGTGGCTCCCCCTTTGTGGAGTGGGATAACTGTTGCTGTGCACCATTCAGTGGGCACAAAGCCTGATGCAAGGCTATTATTGAACATGGTGCTTAAGTGAGGAGCCAGTTCATTCTGAAATTCATGTAAAACGCAGCCTGGGATGTTGTCCGGTCCCATGGGTGCTGTGTTTTTGGCTTTAGAGAGTGCAGCTTTCACCTGCGTAGTTGTGATTACAGGGACTCTGCATTCTTCCTGTACAGATATGGGCCCTTTAGGGGGTGTGTGGGGGGGGTAAAGTTAGCACTGAACCTATCTGCCAGGATGTTGCCTTTGTGCTGTAACTCAGAGCAGATCTTGGTGTTGCCATTGAGATTTTTGACATAGCTATAGAATGCTTTGTGGTTCTCTTTGGAATTAGTGTCGATTTTATTTTTGTAGCTAGCTTTGGAGGATCTTATAAGGGATCTCAGCTTCTTACTGAGGCTGACCAGGGATCTCCTCCACTCATGGGATTTTACTCTCTTTTGCAACAGTTTCTTCCTTCTGTTGTACAGTTTGTTTATGGCAGGGGACCACCAGATTGGCTTCCTTTTTTTGGAGGCTAGCGTCTTGGTTCTGTTTGGGATAGCACGATCCATGCACTCATGTAAGTGCTTATAGAGTACATTTGTATAGGATTCAGCAGTTGTAACTGTATTGTCCATCTGCATGGGTGTCATGAAGTTCACTACTTCTGTCTTAAGAAGCATGAAGTTGGCTTTGGAGAATTTTTTTACTGTGGTTTCCTTAATGGGGGGTGGGGGTGGGATGTGGATATCAAGGGTGATTAGCTTATGGTCGGATCGGACCAATGAGGAGTTGACTTCAGGTGTGGAACACCGGTCACTCATGTTGGTAATGACTATGTCTAGGATATTGTTGCCCCTGGTGGGGGTGTGGATAAGTTGATCTAGGGCACTGGAGTTTATGAATTCCAGAAAGTGTTGCGTTAAGGAGTTGGCACATGAGTAGTTTTCCCAGTTATTGGTGGGGTAGTTGAAGTCACCCATTATTAGAGTGTTTGGTTGAACCCTAATATTTTCCAGTACATCAAGAAAAGAGGAGTGGGAATCCTGGGGCATGGTGGGGGATCTGTAGCAAGCTACAATTTGGATTGCAGTTTTGCCAAGAGTTAGTTGCACTTGGATAACCTCGGATGCATTATGCTGAGCAACTAGCCTGGAGGTGTGGATATCCTTAATGAATATGGACACACCCCCACCTTTGATATTTCGGTCCAGGTTACATGGCCGAAAAGTGTGGTATGAGTTATAGCCTGGTAGTGCAGGGTTGCTCCCTGGAGCCTTGAACCAGGTCTCAGTCACTGCACAGATATCGATGTTCTCCATTTTAAGGAGTGCCTCGAGTGAGTGCATTTTGAAATTTAGACTTCTAGCATTGAGTAGCATTATCCTCAGTTTTTGCTTGCTTGTTCCTGTTATGGTGGTGAATTGGTTACTTGAACTCTGCCTAAAAAAGACACTATAGGGGCAGCAAGAGCCTTAGCCAGTATCCGGAATCCCAGAGGCGGCAGGTGCAGGCCATCTGTGGAAAAGCATCGTGGTCTGTTGACAATGTCATCCCAAGCAGACAGATACTGGATCCCCTTAGAATGACACCAGAAGCTCAGCCAATTGGTGAAGTCAATCATTTTGTCCTTGTACTGTGGTATCATTCTGGGTGATGGCAGAATGCTACTCAGGGCTAGGGTCATACCTGCCTGGGCTACAAGATCGGAGAGCTCTTCCATGTCTCTTTTCATGTAGTCCAGGGAGGTACATCTCAGGTCATTCACACCAACATGGACAATAACAGAGTCATATTTGTACTTGTTGTGGAGTGACCTAAATGCATGGTTTGTGTGGCGGATCCTGGCACCCGACAGGCAGCTGACAGTAGCCTTCTCCTTGTTTAGCCTGGTGAGTGGGACATCAGTGTGCCTGACTATAGAGTCACCTATGACTAGTGTGTTGGGTATGTTGTTTTGCCATATTGGCTGTGTTTGAGTGGCACACTGAGTCTGTGGGCTATGTGTCATTTGGGTTGTGTTGGGGGATGGAGGTTGCTTTTGTTTCTGCTTTGGAGATCTCTGTTGCTTAGGCAGATTATTATTGAGAGCCTCCGTGAATGTTTTTGAGTTTCTATGTGTGGATTTTGGTGGTGTAGACGTAGTGAGACTATGTGATGAGTGTGGTGTGGTGCAAATGTTTACCTTCTCCTCATGACTGTCAGTTTCAGTCTTGGTTAGAGAGAGCTTTACCTCCAGTTTGGCTAGATAAGTGCATCTCTCACAGGTTGTAGTGTTAGATGGTAGGAGGAGAGGGTTGTCTGTGTACATGAGGCAATTTCTACATTGCCTCAAGATGCCCAGATTCATCAGATAGACAGGGGAGAACACTGGGAGCTGACCCTTGGACATGCCTGAATAAAAACTATTTTCCTCTAGATAAGTGAGGAAAGTGAGTACTAGAGCTGTTTTTCCTCAACGCCAGTGAGAAAAGTAAGTACAAAACTGTTTTCATCTAGGTAATGAGGAAGATTGAGTGCTACAGTAATTAGTAGCTTATTTAGTGCTTACAAGTTCTGAACAAGTGCTGAGCATGAATAAGCAAATTTAAGTGCTAAAACTAAGAATCTGTATCTGCACTAGATGGGTTACAGGACAGAAACAAGTGCAAATGCAGGCTTTCAAATCAGAAAGTTGCGAGAGATGGAAGATTGCCCAAATGACCAAAAACTACAAATTCTGGGCCAGAACCACTCCTTATGTGGTAGACAGGTTACCTAATGCTTACCACTCCCACTGATAAGCTAGAAGGCTTCCATCCAACACAGAAAGTCTTGGGGGGCTCAGAAGCTTGCAAACAGTCCTGGATACAGCAAATCTGTATCTGGAACACTAGTTACAGGAAAGGTAGGAAAATGGCTTACAGTTTTTTTTTTTTTTTTTTGTACAGAAAAGTAGCAAAAACAGTAGTAAAAACAATTCACATGCAGTGCAAGCTTGCACGCTTGAGTATGTAGCAATATTAGACCACACACAGTTTGAAAAATGCAATTAAATTAAAAAGGACTAAAAGCAAGTGCAGAAAGGTTTTATTAGGTAGAATGCAGTAAAGAGATGGGACTGGGGGGGTGTTCTAGATCAAATCTACAGTGGGGTGGCCACTGCAAAAGCCACCAAATTTAACTACAAACCAAAAACATGGAGGGGGGTGGGGAAGACAGTTTCAGCAGAGATCTGAGCAACCACTAATATAGTACAACTATTAAGCCAAAAAAAATTTACTCAGCTCTGTATATTTGCAGATCAGTCTCTCAGAACAGTGAGACAACATATATCTAAGCAACAATTAAAGTCTATAATAAAGAAATATATACTCAGCTCTGTATATTTGCAGATAGTCTTGTGAGGCTGTCTCTCAGAACACAGATTCCAATTTAAATGCAGGCTGTTATTAACAGGTCAAATTAAGGGAACCTTGAGTTAGGTAACACACAAGCTATAAAAAAACAGTTATATCAGCTGAAGACAAGGCAGAAAATGGGGGTGGGAAGACAGTTTCAGCAGAGATCTGAGCAACCACTAATTAGTACAACTATTAAGCCAAAAAAATATACTCAGCTCTGTATATTTTCAGATCAGTCTCTCAGAACAGTGAGACAACAGATATCTAAGCAACAAGTAAACTCTGTAATAAAGAAGAATATACTCAGCTCTGTATATTTGCAGATAGTCTTGTAAGGCTGTCTCTCAGGACACAGGTTCCAATTTAAATGCAGGCTGTTATTAACAGGTCAAATTAAGGGAACCTTGAGTTAGGTAACACACACGCTATAAAAAACAGTTATATCAGCTGAAGACAAGGCAGAAAATGGGGGTGGAAAGACAGTTTCAGCAGAGATCTGAGCAACCACTAATATAGTACAACTATTAAGCCAAAAAATATATACTCAGCTCTGTATATTTGCAGATCAGTCTCTCAGAACAGTAAGACAACAGATATCTAAGCAACAATTAAACTCTATAATAAAGAAAATATACTCAGCTCTGTATATTTGCAGATAGTCTTGTAAGGCTGTCTCTTAGAACACAGGTTCCAATTTAAATTCAGGCTGTTATTAACAGGTCAAATTAAGGGAACCTTGAGTTAGGTAACACACGAGCTGTAAAAAACAGTTATATCAGCTGAAGACAAGGCAGAAAATGGGGGTGGGAAGACAGTTTCAGCAGAGATCTGAGCAACCACTAATATAGTACAACTATTAAGCCAAAAAATATACTCAGCTCTGTATATTTGCAGATGAGTCTCTCAGAACAGTGAGACAGATATCTAAGCAACAATTAAACTCTATAATAAAGAAAAATATACTCAGCTCTGTATATTTGCAGATTGTCTTGTAAGGTTGTCTCTCAGAACACATGTTCCAATTTAAATGCAGGCTGTTATTCATTAATAAACCATAGTTAATACCAAAACTATGGTAAATGAGGTCAGCCAGTGTTCAAAGTATTAGATAACATTTTTCAAAGATCTGTTGTCTATACTTTGCAGACAAGTTTTTAGTAAGAAATTGATATAGCAGTATTTGAAGATTCTTACTAGAAAATTGACATATTCAACAAAAATGCAACTGGTTACTTCCCCTCCTTTCATGAAACTAACTAAATACAAATTCAATGACATGCTAATCATGTCTGGTATAAAGATGTAGTATTTCTCCATATTCTTGTGTATGAGTTTGGAATGTGTAACTTTTTGTCCTTCACTCATTATGTTTGCAATATATAGTTCCACTTTCATATATATAGTTAGAGCATCCCTGGAATTAAGCAATCTAGAATAATAATTTTGTTTAGAAAAAACATTGTAATTCTGCATAATTTGATAGTTTCTGGTTATATTACTAGGATTAAATTTACAGTCTAGTACTGAATTATTACCAGATGTAGGACTACTGACTGCATTAACATTCCTAGCTATATATGTAGTTGTTCCAATTATGCCATTAATTATATTTCTCAATTTGCTGCAACTTGTGTAACTATAACTAAATAGTTAACTTTATCTAGACTTTTGATATTTGATAGCTTCATGCCTCTTCGTTTCTCAAGGGCTCAATGTTTCAATGATAGATTAATATAAGAATGACAAGGTAGAACATTTATTTAGACTCTCATGATGTAACTTAAAATACATATACTAGTTAAATGGATCATAATATATACTATGAATCCATGTCAGTATTTATTAACTATTAATTATTTGCTTCTGTTTCCCATCTTGGGTATTGCAGTAAACATTGAAGTACAGTTAGATATGCTATTTGTATGTATGCATGTAACCTAAAGTATCCAACATACAGATTTGTATTAATTAAACCTATTGCCCTAGGCATGAAACATTCTAATAAAAACTTTCCCAAATTACTGTTAATGCACTAGGATTATGACTCTGTTATGTAGCACTGTGCATGTAATGCTATACAGCATAAGTATACCTTATTAGGGATGCTGTTTTTGTCCCCCATTGTCACTTGACAAGATCATTATCGTGGCTGACTTTGTCTTATTTTCTACCCTAAGCGTTAGTGAGTCATTTATACAGCAATTGTTAATATCATTTATTGTCATTAATTGTGAAGATCTTTCATATCAGGGGTTGGGAAGGCTTATTCAGACCAATAGACTTACTGAAGCAACACAATGAATGAAAGTAAAATCACATTTAATCAGCCTTAAATCATTTTAATGTCCCTTTAGAAGCTGTATTCTCAAGTCAGTTACCTCTCATTACTATAAAGTAATTTACTTCTAATATATATGACTACATTTCTAAACATATCCTATTTAAAGTATAACTGTCAACATCAATGGCCCATTGGTAACCCACTCTCTTTTTTCCCCTTCCTTTCCTTCTGTTCAGATTAAATAAATGTCAGTTAGTTCCCCATATAAAATATCAGTTACTAAAATATTCTTTAAGGGATTCTGGTATTGTGTCTCTCTAAAGTCCCCATGTGTATGCACCAATAGTATAATCCTAATAGAGACATCTACTACCTTAAATCTTCTCTTATGAGTGGGAAGTACGAGAAGGTAGGGTTAGGTGTATGTGTATGTTAGTATGCTTTCCCATGCCTCTCTGTGACTTCACTTCCTTCTCAAGAATACAAAAAGAAACTGTCCAATGGTGCATATTAATGTAGCTACTTTTGTAATCTAATCAAACAGAAAAGAAATCAACCACATTTCACATCTTGATGGTTACATTTCAGATGAAGTACCTATCGAATTTTAAAGTAAGCAGTTTATGTGCATTATGTGCAAGATTTCTTTATATTTTTTGTTGCAGTGCAATCCACACAGCTGCACAGCAACACATTCTATTTGAAATGTGTATGAAATCAGTTATGCAAGAGAAGTTCTTATCTAATGTGCTTGGAAAGAAAAAAAAAAGGAGGAAAAAGATGGTTATGTATGCACGTGAGTGTGTCAGTCAAACAGTTGTAAAATACGAGTTCACAAGTTAAATCAATTTGGCCCAATACATTTTTCAAGTCATGAGAGCCATTATTTTAACTGTTATGAATGAATTATACTATGGAGAGAAAATAATGTTGATAAAGTCGATTGTGTAAAATACCCTATATCTTTTTGAGACCCAGCATACAAGCATGTTACTTACTGTATTAGTCAATTAAAAAGCATTATAAAGATGCAGTCATGCATATATACCCTTCACTTACTACTTAATAAACTACATTGTGACAGTTGAACTTTCTATTACCAAACTGTCGTAACTCTACTGTTATATTAACTTTCTAGTTTTCATTTTGATTTTACATGCCTGATTTTTTAGCTTGTATCAGATAAACATATATAAATCAATAGAAAGCAGAAAATATCTCAACATGTTTTAATCAATGAAATAAATTAGAATACATACTTTTTTGTTGTTGTAAGCACCAATGGTCTATATATTTGTTGAATCTTTGAGAGATTTGAGAGTTTCTGTAGTTTTAAGTTCAGTTCTTTGTTTCTTTTGCTTCACATCAGTCCAAGTGTTTTTCTCTAAGGATCTTTTCAAATTAGTTTTTGTAGACCAGTCCATTTCTTCAGGAATAGTGATGATGTTATTATTTTTGATAAAGGAAGATGCTTCTTCGAAGTTATGGAAGGTTCTCCAATCATTTGAGTGGAAAATTCTGATTTTAGCAGGATAGACCAATTGTGCTTTTATTTTATTTTGTTTAAGAAGTTTCACTAATGGCCATGTTTTTTTCCTTAGTTCTAGCACTCTTGCTGAGTAGTCATTATCGAATCTTATCTGTCTGTGTTTGTATCTTAAGGGACTTTTCCTCCAGCCAGATTTTAGTATAAGTTCTTTATCTAGATATGACAGAAATTCTACCACAATTGATCTTGGAGGTGTTTTGGATGAAGAGGGTTGTGGTTTTCCAATAGCTCTATGAGTTTTCTCTATTCCATTTGATAGTCCCTCCTTTAAGTCTAGTATTTCAGGAAGCCATGAGTTTAAAAATGTTATGATGTCCTCTCCTTATGTTTTCAATGAAAGACCAAAGATTCTTATGTTTGTTCTCCTCTCCCCATTCTCCAGATCATATATGTTGTTTATTAGCCAGTTATTTTGATGTAGTAAGAATTCTGACTGATTTTCCTCTTCTTTGAGTCTCCCATCTATGTCAGTCAGAGAATTTTCCATGTTGAGGATTTTATTTTGTTGTTGCTGTAATATTTCTTTAAGGACATCAGTTTGTTTTTGACAGTTTTCCTTTAGGTTTTCCAAATTGTCTGTAAATCTATCCATTTTCAAGGACAGTTCATGCACTATAGAAAACATCAGTTGGACCTCCTTCTTCTTAGTAGTTTCTGTGTGAGAGTCTTTTGAGATAGCCATTTTCATACAGTTGTAAAGATCTCCAATTTATTTTGACAGGAAAAAACTCACCAGAATTTGTTGAAATTTGATAAGGTTGTTGTTTAGAAGTTCATTGATAAAGTTTCCCTGTTTCTAATTGATAAAATATTTTTTTCTTATTTTCTAGTATAGTTTTGTAGAGCTCTAAAAAGATGCTGCTATCAGTTAGCCATTTAGGCTCTGCCCCTTCAATAGTAAAGTTTTGATGGCAGAGAAATGTGTTTAGATAAAGTGAATTTAATAATGGAGCCGTAAACATTTCATACATTTTTCTCAAACTGTGTACAAACCTTATTATCATCAAGGTATAAAATAAGTCCTAAGAGGTCTGGTCTTGAAGATACTGACCTTTAGTGTTATCTATGGAAGATGATAAAAGAGTGAAGGTGATGTAATTGCCATACAATACAATATTATTTATACAGAGATTGGAAGGCAGTGACTTATAAAAACTGAGAAAAGCAATGCCCTAAAGTGAGAATTTTTACACACAACTAAAAAGATAGGAGCATGGAGTAAGAACATTTTGGTGAGCCTTAACTACAAATATTTTGTTAGAAAGATACCTTTTTAATCAAGTCTGGATCTTTGCTGGAGAGTTGAGTTTAGCATAGAAGTTTGAGAAGTTTACAACTGATAGATCAAAATGTTTACAGATGTCCACAGACAGGTGTCAGAGAGCAAAGCATTTGCCATAATGGATAGGTCAGAGTCTGTTAGCGAGAAGATTGCATTTTTTTGTGCTTCATCCAGCAGTAATGCCATTTTGCTACCTGAAGAGAACATGATAGGTGTTTAATTATTCAGGGATGTGAAGATATATGTCTTTGTAATAGGTTAGAATGAGCAAAAGTCAATGGGAAAAAGAGCAGTAAAGTCTTTTTGTGGGGGGCAATAATACAGCATAGAAAAGGAGCAATGCTAAAGGAAAAGAGTGAAGAGGTAACATGGTGCAGCTTACATCCATTTAACGATTTACAAACCGATAGTAAAGGCAATCACAACATAACTGATACCAATAGTAAAGGCAATCACAACATAACTGATACCAATAGTAAAGGCAATCACAACATAACTGATACCAATAGTAAAGGCAATCACAACATAACTGATACCAATAGTAAAGGCAATTACAACATAACTGATTATGCTCTACAAGATCTTTCAGTAATTTTTTCAATCTGTTTACATGACATATTCTTAAGATAGAAGGATATAATGAGAGGTGCAGTGCTTAAAGTCAAGTTCAGCCTATGTTGGGAAGGTGTACTTACAATACTTCACGGGAGAGGGAATATAGGTTTAAGAGTATTTGCTGTTTCCTAAGATTGTATTTTTTATTTGGAGATTTTTGTGGAGTTTTCCAGAAGAACAGATTATTTCTTTAGAATTGGCTTGTTTGGCAGTTATAAATATGAATCTATTGTATTTTTAGAAGATTTATTAGAAATTTGTTGCTACACACTCATGCTTTCTATCTTGTTTTAAATAGATCAAATTATTTGGTGGATATCTACAGTTCCCTGTTACTTCTTCTCAACTTGAAGACCCTTTCTCAGACAGACTGTTAAAACAGTTAGAAGAATATATATAAAAATCTGTTTAAAACAGACACATGCAATTACGTAATAATATGCCACCACTGTATAGCACATATAAAGCTCCTACTCCAAGTTTTTTGAGCTTTCTAAAATATAATTCACCTCTCTTTCCTGCTCTTTATTACTTTTCATTTTACTGTGGCTAACCATTTCTTAAAAAGCTTTACTACCCTTCACTCCCTTCTAGCTATTCCCCAATCAAGATCAACTTCAGTGACTGGGAAATTATTTTGATTTGCAACTTAATTTGCAATCTGTCTCCTTTTTAGACATGATGACATTTTTTCCTTCTGTAAACCATGATCCTTCAAATTCCATGAATTATATAAAAGGTCATCTAATGAGGTCATCTAATGGACTCAACTTAACCACCCCTCCACTTTCTCTCCCATCTGTTTCTCTTTTGAACTCTTCTTTTTGAGTTAAGTTTATAGAAACCTGTTTGGCTATTAAGTTTAATTGTGTTTTCTGCTTTCACCTGCTTTGGATGTATTTGTCAGTTCTTTCTATTTCCACTGTCAGTTTCAGCCACAACACTATGTGATTTCCTTAGCAAAATTATATGTTACAATCATAACGTACATCCTGCATTCTTAGGCACAATTCCATACCGATATACTGATAGCTTTTAGACTCTTATTACTGATGAACTTTATCAGTTGTTGCTTACACCTTTGCAGATTTAAGATTGCAACCACAGTAGTTCAAAAATATATGTTCAGATACATATTCCATAATTACAATTGATGTAATCTGTTTCATTTACTTTAGTCTGTTACTGTAAATACCTTGCAAAAGTCATTACAATTTCATTCATTAAAACTGCTTTTTCAGTTATATAATTAACATTGCAATATGTTTGTTCCACTTGTGATACTAACTAACCTTGTTGTCCCTCATAAAAAAAAAAAAAACTTCACTAAAACTGAAACACTTCTTCCTACTGACAATTGCTTATGTATGTATTTATTTATTTATTTATTTATTTATTTGTTTGTTTGTTGGCTCTTACAGACATTGTATGAACACTTGGAAATGATTGTACTGGTACTGAGAAAGTCTTGTTTGGTTTATACAGAATCTTTCTTAGCAGTGACACAGTATTAAAACTGACTTGGTTTAACAATGAGAAATAGTTGTTTAAAACTGACAACAGCTTGCTTAGCATTGACAGAGACTTGTGTTCGCAGTGACAGTTATTTGGTTTGACAAATGATTGGCACTGACAACAGCTTATTTTAAAACTGTCAAATGCTTGCTTCTTATTTACAAAAACTGTGTTGCACAATGATTTATTTTAACAGTAAAAAAAAATCTGAGCGTGACTAGAATAAAAAGTGTTTCAGCATTGAAAATGCCCGTTTGACATTGGCAAATGTTTATCTTACACAAAGACTTTTTAGCAATAGTTAAATATATAAAAATACCAGCAAGGACATTGACAAATGCAATATTTACATTTTTAAGTACTTATTGCAAATAATGAGAAGCTTATTGCAAAATCACATAGCTGTACTTCTTGCACTAAGTTGAGTCACATAAACAAAATATAACATATGGTGAAAGGAGCAAGTAATAGTGATTCATTGATATGTTTAATTTACGTCTTCATCCTTACACATCCTCACTCACCCATTTGCTTGCTGAGCTTCTTTCAATCAACTCAATCTGTAATAAATTTATCTGCAAGCAGATTAGCAAACTCTTTACGGTCTATGAGGGTAATACCCTTATGAATTCTCTTGAGACTACTGCAAGCTTGATAAAAGCATTTGGACTGCATTTCTGCATTCAGAGAAGTACATTTCAAGTACATTTATAAGTGCACTTATCTTACCATTTAAATCATTTGTGTGTGTTTTGTACTCTTTATCTGAAATTAAAGCTATTAATATAAGGCATTTTATAGTCTGCACTGCTTTTTGATTTATCTGCTGGCACTAGCTATTATTCTGAGTTTGTTGTAGCTATTTGCAACATGAGTCTGAGGTAATTGACCTCCTCCCTCCTGGTATTTTACATCACACCAGCAGTCTGCCATCTCAGTCTTCAGTTTGCTGCAAGCTTGATAAAAAAATGTGAACTACATGTTTACATTCAAGGAAGTACACTTTAAGTATGTTTATAATTGCATTTGGCTTACAATTGAAATCAGTTTTGTGTGATTTTGTTCATTACCTGAAGTCAAAACTATTAATTTAAGGCATTTTTGGAATATGCATTGCTTTTTGGTTTCTCTGCTGGGTTTTGGTGTTTTTCTGACATTGCTGTAGCTAATCATAACTTGAGCCTGGGGTAATTAACTCAGCCCCCCCCCCCCCACCCTGGTATTCTACATCACAAAAGCAGTCTGCCATCTCAGTCCTGAGACTGCTGCAAGCTAGATAACAAAAGCATTTGAACTACATTGCATTTAGAGAAGAACATTTTAATCACATATATAATTGCATTTATCTAACCATGTAAATCAGTTTTGTGTTTATTGCTCATTATTTAAAGTTAAAGCTATCAATTTAAGATATTTTTATAGTCAACATTGCTTTTGGACTTCTCTGCTGGGCCTAGGTAATTTTCTGAGTTTGTTGTAAGCAATTGTAGCTAAACCCTGTGGTAATTAACCCAGTATCCCCCTCCCAGGTATTTTACATCACAAGAGCAATCTGTCATCTCAGTCTTGATATTGCTGCAAGCTTGATAACAGAAGTATTCGGACTACATTTTTGCATTTAGAGAAGTGCATTTTAAGTGTATTTATATTTACACTTGTCTTACCATTTCAGTTAGTTTATGTGATTTTGCTCTTTAAAGTTAAATGTACTATTTAAGGCATTTTTATAGTCTGTGCTCCTTTTTGGTGTCTCTTCTGGGCCTTGGTGTTTTTCTGAGTTTGTTGTAGCTAATCATAACTAGAGCCTGTGGACATTAACCCAGCCCCCTGTTATTTTACATCAAACAAGCAGTCTGCCATCTCAGCTCTGAGACTGTTTCAAGCTTGTTAACAGAAGCATTTGGACTACATATTTGCATTCAGAGAAGTACATTTAAGTACATTTATAACTGCAGTTAAGTTACCATTTACATCAGTTTTGTGTGTTTATTTGCTCTTCATCTGAAGATAAACATATTGATTTAAGGTATTTTTATAGTATGCATTGCTTTTTGGTTTCTCTGCTGGACCTAGCTGCTTTCCTGAATTTGCTGTAGCTAATTGTAACTAGACCCTGTGGTAATACCCTACATCAAATGAGCAGTCTGCCGTCTCTGTCCTGAGACTGCTGCAAGCTTTATAACAAAACCCATTTGGACTACATTTTTGCATTCAGAGATGTACATTTATTACTGCACTTTTCTTCATTTAAATCAGCTTTGCCTTTTTGCTCTTTATCTGCTGTTAAAGTTGTTAACTTAAGGCATTTTTATAGTCTGCCTTGCTTTTTGGTTTCTCTGTTGGCTTAGATGTTTTTCTGAGTTTGGTTCTCTCCCACCTTCCCTATTCATTTTATGATGTTATACACGGAGCCTTTTTGGCTGGCAGCCCCTACTGCATAGCTGTCCCTAGAAGTCCTCCCAGTCTTACTCCACCTGCTTGTCTTACTGGTTACTGACAGAAGGAACTGGGAAGGCCCTCCCCACTTAGACTATTAGTATACTTTGACATTGCCTTGAAGTGTGTGTGTTCCTCATTGTTGGTTCGCCTGCCTTTGAATCACATTGCAATTACTTGCATCCAGTTTTTAGTCTTGCTTAACTCCCATGTTCTGTTGCTTATAAATGACAACACTTTAAGGTCCCTGGAGTGCCTCCCATCTCAGAGAGACCAGGAAAACACTTTCAGCTGCAAGATGGATGATCCTGCAACTTTTTAATGTAAAAGCACTTTCACTTCTGGCAAAATAAAGTGTGTTTTTATATTAAAACTGGGGCTGCAGTTCTAGTGGGAGTAGAAATGCTGCTCTGTCTGAGTTGGGAAATACACAGGGAGATTTAAAATGAGATTTACTAGTTGTGCAAATTATTTGGTTTGCTTACTATATTTTTTTCACTTTTGGACAACTTAAGCATGTTTTTACATTAAGAAGGATGAGATTGCAATTCTAAAGGTAGTCTGGTCTGTCCAAGCTAGGAAACACACTAGGGAGCTTAAAGTGACAATTACTTGTATCTAGTTGTTACCATTTCACTTTTGGCCATACAAAATATGTTCTTATATTAAAAAGTCGGGAAAAGCTATTCTAGTGGCAGTAGTAAAATAGCCTGGTCAGTCCAAGTTGGAAAACACAGAGATGCTTAAAGTGACAATTAATTGTTGTAGCTAGTTGTTTGATTTCTTTCCTATACCATTTCACTTTTGTCTATCTAAAGTGTATTTTTACATTAAGAGAACTTGGACTGCTACTCTAGTGGCAGTAGTAAAGTAGCCTGGTCAGTCTGAGTCATGAAATATACAGGGAGGCTTAAAGTGAGATTGTTTCACCATCCAGAAGTCTTTCTAGGGACTTAATTGGGTGTTAATCTGTACATGAGAGCAGCTATTGCTATGCTTTTACATTAAAAAGTTCCAGGATCATCCATCTTGCAGCTGAAAGTGTTTGTGTTGTCATTTATAAGCCAGAGAACATGGGAGTTCATTTTCAGCTTTTTCTGTCTGCTATAAATTAGGTACATATTCACAGAGCTGTTCACTGCTCAGTGGCAGTTAGCAGCACCCTGTGTACAGCAAACCAATAAAGCTAGCACTTAGGACATTAATGTGTTATACAGAAAGGCTTTGCATGGAACTACGCTTAGGGCAGCAAGATAGTGTCATAAATCTCTAAAATCATAGCACTATCTCACATCTAGCCTTAACCCTAGATACCACTCAGATGACCCCTGTAAAATCTAGACCCTAAACCATAATAGCCCAACTTTAATACAGGTCCTGACAACATGGATTTTCAATTTCCTAATGTCTCTGTGGCCAACTTGGTAGATATTGACATCCCACGACAATGTAGCAATTGTCTCATGTACTCAGGCAACCCTTTAATCCTTAAAGAAACTAATACAGTATGTGAGAGATGTATATACATAATTTTCTTGGAGGCAAAAATCTTAGTTATAAACAGGATTGTCAAAAGCACACATGCTACATCCTTCACACATACTGCTCACCACACACATAGAACTTCTTATGCAGAGGCACTTAAAAGAAACCTCTCCAAATCTCAAAGACCTCCTAGGCCATCAAACTTCAGCATCTACCCTCAGCAATCACTAAATGTATTTATTTATTTATTTTACATTTATTGACTGGGTTTGTCTGACTGAGCTAAGTAGCCCTTTTTCAGCGGAGGCCTGGGGAGAAAAGCTCCACATGTTCTACAGATTATAATTTACAAAAATAAGTAAACAAACAACAACTGGTTTACAGAAACTAATAAATCATACACTAAAACAACACTTAACACTACGCATAAGCCTATACTCAATGCACCCCTAGAACAAAGCCCATAAGGCAAGCAAATACTTTACTTAGTACGCTTGTCATAGGGGTTCTGTTATACAACACACAGATACTCCTCTCACCAGGCTGGACAAGCAGAAGATAATGGGTAGCTGCCTATCTGGTGATATGATCCACGATAACATGCATGCACTGAAGTCACTACAACACAGATACCAATATGATTCTATCATAGTCCATGTGTGCGTGTAAATGACCTGAGGCGTACCTCACTATACTATATGAAAAAGACATTATGAATCTTTCTGAATGTGTCTCACAGACAGCTGCATACCTTGCATTGAGCAGCATTCTATCTTCACTAAAGATGATACCACAATACAAATAGTAGAAAATGACTGATTTTAATAATTGGATTAGTTTCCCTTGTCACTCCTGGGGAATCCAATATCTGTCAGCATGGGGAGATATGGTTAACAGAACTTTCTTTGCCATTGATGTCCTCCTGCACCTGTACCTCCTAGGCTTTCAGATATTGACAAAACTATCCATTGCCTTTACAGACATTTTTAGGTAAAACTACCAATATAGCAACAACAGCAAAAAAAAAAAAAAAAAAAATTCAAAGCAACCTTAAGGTGTTATTGCTTAATGCTAGTAGCCTAAAAAAGACACTTCACACCCTAAAAGCCCCCCTCACTCATAAAAAATATGTCTATGAATGTCTGTATAAGACTTTTTTAAGTACAAGGTCAGATTGTACAACCAAGAGAGACTCTGACAGAAAACAATGAAAGAACAGACAGCAGTTTCTAAATAGCTCATTCTGATGAAAGACAAATTGTTGTATTTTTAGCACACACAGCCATGGTTCAAATCCTGGGACTGGTAGTAAGCTGTATGCATAATCATACCTCTCAATTGTACAGATTTTCACAGAATGTCCAGATAATTGGCTCATATTTTTGGCTTGTTCCTCTTTCTCCCTGGCAAATCACTAGGATGATCTGAGAATTGTAGTCACTAAATAATGACATACATTTGAGTTTCAGACTTCTAATCCTTCAAAAAAAATGTATAGTAAAACAAATCTTGTTACTCTAGCAACCCTCTATGTTTATAAGAGCAATATTCAAAATATCTCCCTATTTGTACCCCCATGTTGTCAAGCTTTGTCCAGAGTCTGTGCATTAAGAGATTGAGAGGTATGTGCATAATTTTAACTAGGAATCTGGAAATATGTGTAGAAATAGCCAGGTAGTGTTAACAAACATTCCCCCTACAGGTCTTTCAGATAAGAAAACTGTATCTGCCTGGCAATGTTTTAATTCCTGGACTGTTTGTGTTTACTCTGGTATTGTATGGCCTGACATGCAGCATTCACCAAGATCTGATATCAGAATAGTACTGTTGTGTCAACCACTGCTTCTCACACTGAGCTACATAAAAATATGCCTAGGAATGTCTGTATACGACTGTTGTAATTACAAGGTCAGATTGTACAACCAAGAGAGACTTAGACAGAAAACACTGAAGGAACAGACAGTGGTTTCTAAATAGCTCACTCTGATGAAACAGAAATTGTATTTTTAGCACACCATAGCCATGGTTCAAATCCTGGGAGTGGTAGTAAGCTGTATGGATAATCATACCTCTCACCTGTACAGATTTTCACAGAATGTCCAGATGTTGTTGTTTTGTCTTTTGGCTTTTCCCAGTTAGGAGTCGCCACAGCGGAACTCCAGTCCACTAATGATTGGCAGTATATTTTTACTTACAGAGTTGCTGGCCCTGACGCACAACCTTAAACGAAGGTACGCCCATTCAGGCATGTCTCCACACAGAAGACGCTTTAGCTGAGAATCAAACAGGACAACGTCTTACTGTGAGGTGACAACGCTACCGCAGCACCACCACCGCAGTTCCTTCCCAGAATGTCCAGATATGTGGCTCATATTTTTGGCCTGTTCCTCTTTTTCCCTGGCAAATCACTGGGATGATCTCAGGATTGTAGTCGCCAAATAATGACATATATTTGAATGTCAGACTTCAAATCCTTCAGAAAATGTATATTAAAACAAATCCTGTTACTCTAGCAGCTGTCTAAAAGTGTATAAGAGCAATATTCAAATTATGTCCCTATTTGTACCCCATGTTGTCAAGCTTTGTCCAGATGTTGTGCATTAAGAGACTGAGAGGTATGTGCAAATTTTTAACTAGGAATCTGAGAATATGTGTAGAAACAGTCAGGTAGTTTTAACAAACATTCCCTCCACAGGTCTAACCAGGTAAGAAAAGTAGAATGTAGCTATAAGACAGTTAAAGTATACACTGTGTACAAACATATCACTGTCAAAAACCAAGGCCATAGGGTATTGTAATAATACCTGTAGAGTAATGATTAGAGCAATGATCATTAAAGTTGTGAGTACTGCATGGATATACAAGTTGTTAATTGACATCTCCCCCCCCCACCATATCTGCAACAATAATCTAAACACACAAATCAATAGGTATGTTTACACTAAACCTACTTTTGGGACATATGTCCTATTGGTCAACAAATATTGAAATGTGGTTCAATTGATGTTCAATGTTGAAATACTATCATTGGTGGCCTATTGCTAACAATGTAACCTGCATGCAGTTATAATGGCCACTGTGGGTCCATATATGCATGTGTTCTGTGTGATATGTAACTGTTCCAAATCTGTTGTTTTGGGTTATGGGAATATCTATGCATGCTGTTATAACTAATCCTGGATTGTACTAACCCACATATGTTCTAAAACTGTAACACCATAGCAAGTTTGGGAAGGCCGGTCCCTGCAGACCCACTTCTCCCACCTCATCTGGCCGTGGCACCGGGCCTCAGCAAGTTTGGGACCCACTTCAGAACCTCGTTGTCCGCTGGTCCTGTACCACGTTCGGGTGGAACCACCTCAGGGGATGTGGCTCGTTCCCCCCCAGGAGTGGGCACGGACAGGATCCTGTCACCTAAAGCCAGGTCTGGGGTTTGTTGAGTAGCGAGCTCTGAAAGGAGTTTGGAGATCTGCTATGCCAGCTTGAGGTCCTTGTGGCACAATTAGAGGGTCAGCCTGCCCATCCTGCTCAGCTCCCAGCACAGCCACCTTTGGTGCCATGAAGGTGCAGTGGTGACTGCCCATGGGTGGGGACCTCAGTCCCACTGTTTCCATTTGGGGCTCATGGGCTTCCGATTTCCAAACACCACTCCCCATCTAAGGTGTTTACCCCCCACATGTGTGATATACTGCCCCTGTATGCTGTCTTGTCTGTCTTGCCTGTGTTCCTACCCAACCTACCTCCCCAAATATACCTACTATCCTTCCCCAGTATCCCACTCTCACCTTAAAAAAAAGGTAATCTGTTCCCAAAAAAAATTTTGCTCCATACATAGCTGTTCATTTCGCACATGTGTCCACTGGACACATGTTATCTGATCTAATTGGTTTCACAACACATTACTATTGTCCTCACCCCTCTCTCAGGTGTTTGAGTGTCCAAATATACCTCCAAATTCAGTATATATGCACAGCTGTTGCTGTAGAAGAAAATGGACAGCTATGGACCTTTCCTACGTCGTCCTGCACATCCCTAGCTACTTTCCCTATTGTCTTTCCCTCTTTTTCACCACTTTCCTATCACCTCTTTTTTCTTTTCTTTTAAGGAAATTAGCATGCTTGTAAGTGGGAGTAAGCTCTTTTAAGCAGTAGTAAGCTGGATTAAACCTGTTTGCATGGTGCTAACTAATGCCTACACAGATTAAGCATTTTTAAGGCTAACTGTCTGTAAGCATATTTAACTGGAAGTTAGCATTGCTAACTGCCATGCACAACCACACAAACCCACTTACAACTACTTAAAAGTGCTTTAATCACTCTGTATCCATCAGCCCTTGTTCTGACCAGCAACAAAATAATGAGCCCTGCCCAGTCTTAAACCCAGGACCCTATACACCATAGTCCAAGCAATGTACCACTACTCCATCAGAACTGTACTACTGAATGTTTTTTTTTTAAATATATCATTCAATACAGGTATAAAATACTATGGAACAAACACTGTGGAACTAGCATGTTTATAATATATAAATATACAAATATAGATGTGTATGGTGATAGATGCATATGAGAAGTGGATACATCAGATATATGTAGCTGTACATATGAAATAACACATATAGAATATGTACATATATATCATAAAATAATATAATGTGTAGATATCAAACAAGAAATATTCTGCTATATCAATAGTCATATATTAATATATATATATATATATATATATATATATATATATATATATATATATATAAATATCTATACAAGGATAAATATATATTGACATAATATATACATATATATAAATATATATCTAGGTACAGATATATATATATATATATATATATATATATATATATATATATATATATATACAGACATACATACATATACATATATGCACACACACACACACACACACGTATATATATATATATATATATATATATATATATATATATATATATATATATATATATATACACACACACACGTGTGTGTGTGTGTGTGTGTGTGTGTGTGTGCGCATAACATGCACTGCAGATATACCCAGTACCATACCTCCTCACCCCTAAGTGCAAGAGATCTGGACAAAGGCTGCAAAATGGGGGGGGACAATGGACCAACACTAGGGACACAATGTACATCCTGCTGGTATAAGTATAAATGTAGAATGTCACTACAGGAACAGGGTGTGTGTCACCATACATGTTTAAAAGGATGTCAGTTATGAAACTGTAATGTATGTCATCATATACTAGCAGACATCCCCCAATGATCACAGTGATTCACCACAGGAAGGAATAAAATGATACTGCTCAACAGAACAGAAATATGGGCAATAAATGTGGAACAATCTGGCCGGTGACAGGTATGCTCAGAACAGCTTAGTGCAAGAAAGCATAACCAAGCCTGGCAAGGGGGGGGGGGGGGGGGGCAAGAAAATGTGGACATATCTGACATACTGGTGTAGATGAGATGGCACATGTGATGCAGTAACACCCTCCTGTCTGTTCCAACATCTATTGAGTGCAATAGCACAAGTCCAAAACCCAGTGACTTTCCAGGAGTTAGTCATCTAAATATTCACATCCCCCCACTGATGTGTCAGACATACACAACACTTATGTGGGCCAGGCTACACTACACATCTGCCACATATCTGGACATAACATCACATTAGGGAAAATACACTGAGTTGCTAGCCATGTCACCAAGCAATATCCAAACTACAGTCAGACTGACACAACAAAAAAGCAATCTTGCTATGGGGGAATACACATGTAATTGCAAATATACCAGGCATGCCAGGGATGTAACAGCACTGAGAAACAGACACCAATGTGAAAGTACATACAGTATAAGGAGTGTGCGAACCAAACAGTCAGCATGTTTGATATTCACACACTACCCCTACATATAATTGCCCAATACACAGTGCAGTATGATGCTTGACTGTGTTATGGGGCATGTCACAGTCTTACTCTACAAAAATGTAACACTTGATAGAGCCCCCCCCCCCCCCAAGAAATAAAATATTCACAATACACTGCTACACAATCCTGGCAGTCTGTCAAAAATAGCCAGAAATACAAAGACCTCCCAACTGTACACACTCCCAAAAAATGTACAGGCCTTGTCATCATATATAAGGCCTCTTACACATAAAATGTCTGGCAGTCTGATACCTAACTGGGATGATATTACGAATTACGTCACTAAGTAATGATATACCATATATCTATGCCTCTGACTGCATGATATATGGACAAAGTTTGACATACTCATGGACAGAGGCCTAAACACAGGTCCAAGATGGAGATATTTCTATTATTAACTGAGAAAGTAGCTGGTGTAGGTCTAATCCTATCCCCCCTGTTACACACAGTGCAAATGTGAACACCCCACACTCTGCTGTGTCCATCCCTGAATCCTGCCTGTCTGTACAATTCCACTGTCTGCAACCAATATAATGTAGCCAGTCATGCTATCCTCCTGTAGGCTTTACATATCACTCTTAATGGAGCTTGTCTATCATAAATAACTCCTGACTCCCCTCCCCACCACAGACAACCTGACTGTACTCTCTCGTACACCTCTCCCCCACAATACCGATGACTCTGAACTGGTGTTCCCAAGTAGTTAGACCTATCCACCTCCCAAACTGTATGCCTTGCATTGTCACCATTCCTCTATCTCCCACCCCATTCATACACATGTAGTCTTACTTAGTCCTGTTGACCATTATTCCTCCCCACTCTAAAACATAACCCCACCACCCAGGGACTCCCCATCCTGTCTCCTAATCTCACTACAGACCACAGTGTCATCTGCAAACTGTACAGTCAACAGGGGCCCCTGTCTGATCATGTCTGTCAACCTGTCCTTCACCACTGCAAATGTGAAAGGATGCACAGCTGACCCCTGATGTACTCCCACCTCCACCTTAAGTCCACCTGTCATGTCAAAACCAGAAATAACTGCTGTCACACTAGCCTCCTACATATCCTGTGGTGTCTGACAGACTCCTCTGGCACCTCTGACCTCCACATACAAAACCACAACCACACACCCAGGCAGCATGTCATATGATCTCTGTAGCTGCACATAGACACAATTCAGCTGCATCTCAGCATCAGTACAGAGCTCCATCAACACTTGTGGATCAACATTTGCATCTGTACTGCTCTTACCTGGCATGAAACCATACTGCAAATCATCAGTCATCACCATATTCTCAACCTAGCTGCCACCACCCTTTACCATTACTTCATCCTGTGACCGATCAATGTTATCCCTCACTTGTTACTACAGCTCTGCAGACCACTCTTGTTCAGATAAGCAGTACCCATACATATTCGCCAACATCTCACACATCCTCTTACTTTCCAAGATTACAGTAAACAATCCAGTTAAATATACTACTGCCATGTCTAAGAAACCCCTCCAGGCATCCACAGGTATGTCACCTGGAACAGCAGCCTTTCCACTGTTAAACCCCCTCATAGCTATCCTTACATTCTCCTTGATAATCTGTTGCACCTCCTGATTAAACATACCCGCCTCAGCCAACCTTCCCTCCCTCCCCCATTTTCCTCATGGAACAGGCCATCAAAGTGATGTTTCCATATGTTCTAAACACACTCTTAGCTTGTATGTTTCACCATTATTCCTTTATCACCCTTTTTTGCTGCACATCCTTCCTAGCTATGTGCCTCTATCTAGCCAAAAGCTACAGGCCCTATACACCATCTGTGCTGTCCAACATTACATACAACCCCAGACTCCACATCTGTATGTCAGACTCCACATCCATAGCCATGTGCAACACTCTTTGCCATGCACCCCATCTCTTTATACTCATGTCTATTCTCTACATCTGTCTTTCAGTCCCACTTCTCCATTGCCAACACCTTTCTCTCCATACTCCATTGTTCATCTTCATTCTACCACATGTGTAGGAGCAGTCACCATCTGGGCAGCATGTCAACCTGTGTCTGATTGAACATAGTAGGTCACAGGTGCATTAATGTAATGCTGAGTATGAGTACAAATTGGACACATCCACTGCGGGCAATCAGAAGGCCATCCCCACATATGTCAGTGGTCTCACAAGCAACTATCCAGCCCACCCTGTAATGGAGGTAAGCCACAACACATACACACACACACCATAGCTAAAGACGACCAGCTTTGGACATGATTAGGACAAACATCACCCCCCTGACTCAATCAGTATAAAAGATATGCACACCCCTGACTCAACATCAGTATAAAAGATATGCACACCACGTGTACCTCTACCCTCACCATTAATCAGGTGCAAATGCATGTCCAAACACGTCTGCTAGGTACTGGAGAATCATTTGATGTAATGATCTGGCTACTGATACTCATTACTAGTGAGCTGTCTCTGTAAAGAACTATGGACAATGTCTGATGTCTGTGATGTGCTTTTCCCTGTTTATGTCTTTCAGGTGTGGTGCAGAGACTTCCAGTCTATGTTGTCCAGGAGACAGCAGCCATAACTGAGGCCATCCTGGAACACTACCACATCCTCTTCAGTCAGGGTCGCCAACATCAGCAGGAGAGGACATCTCTCTGTGAAGACTTCACACAATGAGTGAACGCATTGGGGAACCATGACCTCACGTACAAACAGGTCAGGCACAGAGCAACTGACCTGATTTGGCATGCATGGCAATGAGCTGCTGCGGTGGGGAAGGACAGTTCTGCTACTGTCGGGGGGCCAGCAAGAAAGGCCCCACTTGCAGCAAAGGATGAGTTCCTTGCCAACCTTGGGATGGCCCACAGAGAACAACTAATACAAGATGTAGCGGTCATGGAGGTGGGTGCCACCCAGGAAACTGGCGAGGACCATCCAGGTAAGGCAAAAGTCCACATCAGTGTACTGAGGTTATATTTCAACTGTGTAGTAACAGTCTTTAGTTGCAGATGTCATTGCAAAATAGAACACTGGGTACGGTTTAGTAATGCACATATGTGCCCATTTCAGGTGAAGAATAGCAAATAGTGTAATGTCATAGTGTAGACTGTACCTGTGCATACATGTAGCATTGCTCCTGGACTGATGGCTATTGTGAAGCTGCTGACAATACCTCTCCCTCACATTACATAGGTACCTCTCGCCAACATGAGGCACAGCAGCCTGAGGCTGGTAAAGGTGTGTTTTGATGATGGCAGTTGTTCCTCACAACACAGAACAGCCAGTTCTGGGTAACGTCTGGACAACAATACATCAACTTTTCAAAACGCATGTGTGGAAATGTGTGAAGGTGTTATGAGATCAGGGTTGAACTCTCTTTTGAACAATTTGGTGATGTTAGTTTGGCACAGTAACAGCACTGCACAACAGCAGAACAGCACTACACACACAATGAAGCAGGGTGATGGCAGTGTCCTGCTTTGGGTTTGCTGTCCACCAGCTTGAAGTGAGGCTGTAGCCAATTTGGATTGTATTATGACCACTTACAAACATCAGTCCTTTCTGGCTATGATCTGTCTGGTGTCTGCCACATAGCTGTAGATGGGGAGGTATCCCAACATTGCACACAATAATGGGCCACACCCTACATCCAAATGAACAAAAGGATGGATTCACAAGAACACAATCAACAGTCTGCTGTGGCCAAGCCAGAGGCCACACCTACATACGAAACACAGTCTGCATGTTGACCTGACAAGTGCTGTGCACAGGGGATGGCCTTGCAATCAAACAGATTTGGAGCTGTTTGTCAAGGAAGAGTTTGCAAACATTGCCATGTTGAGATGTTCCATGCTGAGAAACACCACCCCAAGAGGCCTGACTGCTCTACTGAGAGCAGCAGGTGCTTTACCAAAGAATTGGTTTATGGGTGTGCACCTTCTGCAAGCCAGCTCTTGTAATACTAACATGTACAATATGCCAACCCTACCTGATGTGCATCTTTCTCATTCAGAATGCACAGGTTACATGTTATACAAAATGGTGGAAATCTCATGGCAATATTCATGTGGTCTCATGTGATTTGTCACAAAACCCTTGCACGTTAAAAGAGGTGTGTACACTTACTATAGCCACTGCCAGTTTGTGAAGTTTGAGGAAATGTCCTTGTTTTCACATACATATATTGCAGGTTATGACAAGTGGAAATCACAGTATGACATTAGGCATAGTGTCACCAATCCACTGGTCAAATCAGTAATGTGTCAGACTAACATAGGAGGTATGTGCAGCAGACAGGGAGTATGAGCCACATATCAAAATAGTTGTGAAAACTCTGTACAGTCTGTAGTTATGTTGCCTAGGTTTTGCCACAGTGCTATACAGGTGAACAGTACTGATGTCTACATGGGTGTAGTGTGTTCTAGGTGAAGGCTCAACACCTATTAAAGACACTCATGCATCCCAGTGGTGTAAAGTAGTAGTAAAACTAAGTTGAAAGGTATGCACTGCATGATGTTGAGGGCCTGTCTAGAGTATGTCTGTTGTGGTCTGGGTGTGTGTCATGACTGTCACCTTTTGCCTAATGTGAGGTCTGTGTAATGCCTGTGGGACACCTTGTGTGTGTGTGTGCGCATGTGTGTGTGTGTGTGTGTGTGTGTGTGTGTGTGTGTGTGTGTGTGTGTGTGTGTGTGTGTGTGTGTGTAAGAGAGAGTGAGCGTGTGAGAGTGAGCGTGTTAGAGTGTGTGAAAGTGTGTGTATATGATAGCAAACTGTATAATGATGTTAGTAATGTACATATCTTGTCTTTTCCTCACAGGTGGGCATGGTGGTCTCAGTCCCTCCCGGTATACAGGTGTTGTTAGCTTGCTTGGCGACTCTGACCATGATGAACACCATAGTGGGGCACAGGTGGGGCTGTCATGGGCTGCATCTCTGTCACTGGTTGGTATTCCACCTTTGTCAACCCCATCCCCAAACACGGTTACAATGCCCATAGATTCCCCATCACCAGTGGCCACAAGTGAAGGATAGCTGGGTGCAGGCACAGGACATGCAAGTGTGGAGACTATGGCAAGTGAGCAGCCAGCCAATAGCCATAGCTAGACTGCTGCTGAGGACAAACACAGGAAGACGGGCAGAGGTGGTCAAAGGAAGATTGCTGCTCATCCAGCCCATGTAGCAAGTGCCATTGAGGCAATTACGAGGAGCATGTTTCGGGGTGTAATGGATGTGCAGGCATGTAATGAAAGGAACAACAGACAACTGCACAGGCTTGTGGCAGACCATCAGACCATCTCCCTGGTGCTCATGGCTGTCTCCAGGACCTTGTTGCAGCCAGATGTGAGGGCAAGTGAAATCATGGAAAGAGAGTTGGGTGAGATTGGGGCACACATCAGCATCATGGAATATCTGTGCTTGAAAGTTTGGCAGGGGAGAGGTAGCAGCCGCGTGGACGTAGCTCACACCACAATCAGGTAGGTGTCCACCTGGCCATCCACCATCACGTTCCCTTAGTGGTATTGACACCAGCAGTACTGAGGGTGGTGTGCTGTCCATACCACAA
>NC_056735.1:745372707-745437707 GCF_019279795.1 Protopterus annectens | reverse complement strand
GGATGTGCAGTGGGTGGGACAGGACTCATAATGGAATTCGATCTGTCATTTTCTGTCTCTTCCCCACATCTCTGTGTGTATATGTTTGACATATTATAGTGTGTTGGCCTTGGATATGTGTGAGTATTTCTATCCAATGTGTGTGTGTGTGAAGCATGAATAGTGTACAATTTGGTGTGTGTGCACAGACATCTGCGAATGACAGATATGTATAGTCCACTGTGTTGTCAGACATGGGCTTAATTTCTGTAAGTGTAGGGACATGCCCAGTATGACCTTCTGTACTGAGTGTGTGAATCCATTCCAGGTAGGGTTGTACTCCAATCCAAGGATTGGTGTTCTACACATACAGCTAGCAAACTGTTTCTGCAGGATATCTGTAGATAGGTTGACAATATGGAGTCACAATGGGCGACAGATAGGAGGATACTGTAACTATTTCTGTCTGTGCTGCTTGTGTTACATAGTTGGTGTTAGCAGAGATATTCAGACATGTGTACTGTTTTACACTGTGATGCATTATGTCATCAACTAATGACAGATATAATTATTTGCTCACCGTTATTTACTGGGAAATACAAGATGAATGAAGCTGAGTCCAATATTATGGTCCACAGCCTACACTTTCTTGCACACACCTGCCATTATGGAGGGGGTAGCTACAGACACTTGCTGATGGGTCTGTGTAAAGTGTCCACTACCTTGGTACTATGGTGTCTGAGGATCTCCTTCTTGTACATATATCGACTTAACAGAATGGTCATATCCTGCTGTGGCCATACCTCTCAGCTGTACAGATTCACCGAGATTACCCAGTGGCAGGGCTCATATATCTGGTCATTTCCCCCTTCACATTGTGGTTTACGAGCAGGTTTGTAGCTACCCATTACTGGGTTTGCAGGCAGGGGTAGTATGGGCACACATCAGAGTTTCAGACTTTACATACTCCATGATGTCCATGCGTATGCACCCCCCCACTCTGTTATTCTATCTTCTTCCTCACATTTTGCTAGCGATATCTGAGATTTATCCCTATAGTTGACCCTTCATCCCAGCGGTATTTATGGATTGGTCCACAGTTCATGCAGTGGGATATGGGGGGCATGTTACTGGGATTTGTCAACATGGCCTTGCATTTGTGTTCTGTTGACTGTGTTAGGTTGTTAGTTGTGATCTCATGAGATACCATACATTGGCACTACAGGTGTGGCACAAGCCTTTGACAGAGGACTGTAAGTCATCTGGTAGTGATGCAGGCAATCTGTAGCAGGCCACTGCATTCTGTCACTCCTACATTCCCAGGCTGCTAGCCAGTGGATTCCCCTGGGGTGACAGGGTAAGTGTGCAAGGTGTTAATGACAATAGTTCCTGTCCATATTGATCCATTGGTCTGGATACAGGCAGGGTGCCGCTTACAGCTAGGGACACACTTGCATAGGACAGCTCTTCAGCATGCTGCATTCTGTGGGTTTTCCCATACAGAAGAGGGGTCATACTGTACTCATTCCCAACAGCAAGGATATGACCTGTGATAAACCTATGGCTGATTGTGGGGTGAGCTGAGTGCATGTGTGATATGGAAAATACTTGCAGCTGACTCACAGATATCCCTGGGATATTCCCCTTATGCTGCCTTGTGCAGGGACATAGGCAGTCTCTCATTACTTCATAGCTGTACCTTTTGTGATGTACCAGTGTCCGGCCAGACTACATCAGTATTCCATACTACACAGACAACTAATGTGCTGCTAACCTGTCTGTACAATTCCAAAGGTGTGTGCAGTTGACATTTACACTTTATGTACTCTGTTTAGGGTACTTCCATCTGTGTACTGTATGTATGTTTGGGCCCACATTCATGGCATGTCCATCTTTCAGATGGTGACAGATATTGACATCTGGACAGTGAGTATGGATGACTGCTGACATGGCTATTGCTGACAAGCATTGTGTTTGGCACTGCAGTTGTCGGAACATGGCCCTGTCAACGACAGTACTGCCCATAGTCCACAGAGACACAGCCCTCCATGCCTACATGCTGACCACTTCCAGACAATATTGAACACAAAACAACCTAACACACAGACCTCTGCATATTGTACACATGCAACAATCTATCCTGTTGATTGGGCCAGCTCGGGTAATCTGTGCTCCACTAATACTACTCCTCACACTTACAAGTTACTGCATTTCTACATAGGATTGTGGGGGGCACTCCTGACAACTTTAAACTGTGCTATGACTGTACTGGTATGTCAGGTACTCTGTTGGCTTCCACATCATTTTGTATTCTGACCTATCATGCAGTCTGGAGGCATATCAGTGGAGTACAGATCTTAGGTTTTATTGACCTACATTTCAGTTTCAGACTTCTTACCCTTCAGAACTAACATACAACTGCCAGACCGGTTGCAGTCTGTCTGTGTAGGTCTGGTGAGGGGGCTGTTCACCATTGCCATCAATTGGAGGCCTTAGCCCAGCCTTTCTTTATGGTCATCTACACCTATCCTGCTGGCTGAGGCTTGTAATGGGTATGTGAGCCTCACTGACATGCATGTGTGTGTCTATGGACACACATTTGTGCCACCACATGTACTGCAGTGGGATTTGTCACTTTGTCAAGTACTGCTTGGTGTGTTGACACCAGTATTTGTTATGGATTTCATGCTGCCCATATAGGTGTATAGTATCTGCTGCCATCCCATTCAGCCACCCAATTCCCTTGCATGCTCGCATCCATACCATAGATACAACTATCAGAACATACTGCTCCATTCAGCAATTGATAGGAAAAATGACTTACCTTGTGGCTAGGACAGTATTGAGGATGGTGCTGGAGGGCTGACTATGACGGATGCACATAGTACACTCCCTATACATGGTAAAGCACAGGTAGTGTCATGTTTGGCATCCCTTTTATTGTATGTGCGAGTCAGAGAGAGATGTCATTCCCTGGTTCCTTACCGTGTCAGTGTATGTGCTATGCATTGCCTCTTTGCCAAGGCCTGGGCATACTGGGCATGCCTCCTTCTGCCTACATTGGCAGTCTCAGGTAGTTCCTCCTCCATGTCCCTCTGTGCCTGTGATGGCCTTGGCAATGGTAGGGGGCTTTGTGGCCTTGCAACATGTTGTTCCTGCTGCAGCTGTTTCCACAGGATGATATTGTGTAGCATGGCACATACTATAAACATATTGTGTACATGTAGCTGTAGAGTATTGCAAGGCTCCACCAGATATGTCCAGGCAGTGGAACTATGACTTTAGCATCCCAAACATGTGCTCTATTATGATTCTGATTTGTGCGTGTGCCTCATTAAGGAGTTCTTGTTCAGGTGTGTGTGCATTTCTGAGGGGTGTCATCAACCACAGCTACAGTACATAGCCAGCATCCCCCACTAGGTGGCCATATGGGTTGTCCCCACTGGCAAGTGACTGGTACAGCTGTGTCATATGCCAGATGTGGGAGTCATGATAGCTTCCAGGGCTGCCAGCACACACATTCAAGATAATGCCCTGGGCATCGCACATGACCTGGCAGTTGATGGAGGGATGTAGACCCTACCCCACTCATCAGGTGGTGCTTTGATGTGTATGTGCATGCAGTCTGTAGCACCCACTCCCTCAGGGTATTCTGCTATTTTGTGGAAGAGAAGCATACTGCTGTGGTGAATGCCTCACGGGTGATGGGGAAATATATGTGCTCACTGGCATGTGCTGACATGGCATCCAGGAACTGGTGGAGTACCCTGGATGCTGATGCCTGTGAAATCCCCATGATATCCCCAGTTGCCCTTTGGAAGGTACCTGTGGCTAGTATTCTTAACTCTACACATACCATGGTATCCACTGGGATGAGTTCCCCTCTGTTGCTTCTGTGTGTGAAGCGGAGCTGGCACAGCTCAACAATTTGCTGTAGAATTTCCCTGTCCACCCTATAGCACTTCACTATCTCCAGCTCATGTAGGCCCTGGTAGGTTACCCTGGGTTTGTACACTCTTCTCCTCCTCCTCACTGTGGGATGGTCATCAGCATTCACATCCTCACCACCTTCAGCCTCTTGCACATATTGATGTATGAGAGTGACAGCAGCCCCTATCATTTTGTTAGTTTTGTCAGGTAAAATTTCCCTGTCTGTGTACATTGGTGGTGTAGAGTTTGTGGGAAAAACCAGAGTGAAAGGGGTTTGCATAGTTTATAGTAGTGTGCTGGGCTGGGCTGCTGCCTGTGTAATTGGCTGATTCCAATACATTTCACCTGCCAGCTATACTAGTTCTCATTGATTGCCTTCCTACTGCTATTTTCCTTTCCCATTGCCTTCCCGTTTAAGTTCAGAGGCGCGGCATACATACCCACTGCTCACATGTGAACTGAGCTGCTATTTCCTGTTTTTCATTCTTTTTTTTTTTTTGTTTAAAATGTAGTGCATGGTGAATACACCTGTTTAAGCAGGGAAAACAGTGCTCAACAACAATGTGAGGCACACCCCCTTCCTTAGCTCTGCTTAGATAAGAGCAAACACGGGCCACAGGGCTCCAATAAGTTTATACCAAGCATGACACACCTCATACTGAAGTCATCCTCTTGTCCTGCCTACATGGTTCCCTATTCCTGCACCTGCATGGTTAGGTGCTGGCTGCCAGTAGGTAGAACTCTGTAATTCAGTATAGGTTCCTTAATTTGCATACCCCAGTGTGCAGGTCCATAGTTACAATTCCCAAGCACACCCTTTCCCTTTGGCAATAAATGCTCCCTTGTCTTGTTTACATTCTGTCTGCCATTGACTATAATGGCAGAAGACAGATTTCTGTTAAAAGGCAGTTTTTCACCCTTTTTTTTTTATTTTCAGCACCCCCCGTGTTTGCACGCCACTGCCCTTAGCTTAAACGGCCGAGATCGGCCAAAAAAAAAAAGTTTTATTTTTATAAAATTTAAGTTGCTTTTAATGCCAATGGCCTTATATTTGGCCATTGGCTTGTCTGTTCAACATAATACATGCTTTTCATGAGCTGTCATGCCTCCATTTTGTCAGATGCAAAAATGTATTCGGCTACTAGCCGAATGCATTTTTGCACTGACACTGTTCCTATACGGAATCCATTCAGCTTGTTGGATCACAAAATCCCCTCATTTGAGTGGTTTTCACCAGCAAATGAGGTGATTTGCATACTGAACAGAATTCCATGCAAAAAAAGTATAGTGCCACTCATGCTCACAAAAACGGCCCTATCCTCGATCACACAGCGTCCATATTGCATGCAGAAGTGGCTATACTGTTCCTGCACGGAATTTGGCCATTCATGAATCCAGCCCTTGGTTTATAGCTGCAGAAAGTATTCTACAGTGGATGCTAGAGTACTTTCCATACATTTAGACCAACAGCAGCAGAAACAGTGACTAAAACTAAACATGTTGCAATCTACATTTGTAGCAAAGACTACTCTAGGTTGTTTAAACTGGATGACATCCTGGAATTTATTCATATCCAAGTCCATAAAAAAGGTTCCCTACCATGTACAGAGCAGCTACAGGTCATCCTTTATGACCTACAAAGCTCGCAGCTCTTACCTAGACCTACTAGAGGCACACACCATCCAACCAAATACCATATTCATGGGAAATTTTAATTACCACTACATAGAATAGGAAAAGTATACTGTGTCTAACTCACAGGCACAATGTTTTCTGGACTTTTTCAACAAAAACACCCTGGACTAGATAGTGTACTCTTCATCCAGAGGATCAAACATATTGGTCCTAGTGCTCACCAACATGAGACAGCATTGCAAAGGCCCCACCCCTGTGTCATGTCCTTATTGGTGAAGTTGAACCACAAAGCTGTCTCCCTCAAAATAAAAAACTCATGCTTCCCCCAAACCCCAAGAACACAGCTGCCTATGCAGAATTATTTACAGAAACTCTGTACTAACATGTAAAAGGCTACATTGAGACTGCAGTGCTAACAGAAGTAAGCTCAAATCTAACACCAAAGAAAAAAAAGCACTGTTAGCACTGTTAAAATCCTTACCTTAAGAGACTATTAACAAAATAAAAAAGTAATGGCCAAAATCAAAAAGTGCATTTCTCATTAAGACTCTGATTCAACTAAATAAGAAACTGAGAGGTCTAATAAAATCCAACAAGGCCATTTATGAGGTAATGATAGCCTACCATGCTAAGAAGAATCCCAAGGCCTTCTTCAGATATGTCAGGAATCTTAAAGGTGAAACTCAGTAGTGTACAGAACTGGTGGCAAGTAGCACAACCTTCACTGACTAAGGATGACATAGCAAATCTACTGGCTGATAAATTTAGCTCTAATTTTACCCCCACACACTCCCATCACTGCCACCTGTAAAATCCCTTATAGAATATCTTCCCACCTATCAACAGGGAGCAGGTCTTGGAGGTGCTCGCTAAGGCCAAAAACACTTTTTCAGTGAGCACTAACAATATCCCCATGTTACCTTTACAATAGCCTAAAACATAACCTAGCAGGATCACTTGAGGCAATCTTCAACTACAGCCTCAAAACAAGTTACATGCCAGTTGAATGGAGGGTCACAACAGTCATCCCTCTTCATAAGGGTTTACCATCAGCTGACACCAGGAACTACAGACCCATCAGTCTAACAAGTTTAATATACAAAGCCAAGGAATGAATCATCATGGAAATGAGCAAGAAGGACACTGTCAACCTACAGAGACCGGACCCATCCCAGTTTGGCTTTGTTAAGGGATGGTGTTACCTATTTAACTTGATAGACTTCTTTGAGAGTCACCATACATGTTGTTGCTGTGTCTTTCGACTTTTCCCAGTTAGGGGTCACCACAGTGGAACTCTAGTTTGTTAATGATTGGCAGTACATGCATACATACAAATATTTTGAGCATGGGCATTAATGCCCTTCTAGTCGGCCAGTTGTCCCCTTAATAAGTGTCCAGGCCATTCTTAAAATATCTAAACTAGTGCTTGCTTTAATGTAATTTGGTAGTCTGTTCATTGCATCAGCTGCTCTATTAGTACACTTCTTATTCCTATAGAATCTTTTTAATTTCTGCAAATCTTTTGGGTTTCTAATACCGTGACGGGAATGGACTCCGTTCTTAAGTCAAAGTACGATTAAAGTCCATGAAATTAGTATTGTTTCACTCTTTGATGTCAGCCAGTAGTGCTCCTCGCAGCACCTGCAATGTGTCCAGTAATGACTCTTTCTGCAATTCATACAGAGTTACACGGGTTGGTAGCATATCTAAATATAACTGTAGACTCTTTTTATAAGACCTGTTGCTCCTACTACTATTGGAAGTGTCTGCGTATCTTTCTTCCACATTGGTGTTGTTTCTGCTGATATTGTATGACGTTGCATCTCTCTGTATCTCCTTTACAGGTTGTCTGCTGATTCTCTTCTATTTTTGACAGCACAGACCATTCCCAGAGGTAGTTGTCTCTAAATGGCCTGTATACCTGAATAAGATCTAATCTTAAATCTCTATATGCGACACTGTACAAGTTCAGATATTTCAGCGTTTCATAATAACTTACAATTTCACATCCATGGATATCCTTGGTACATTTCTGCTGTACCCTTTCCGGTTTACTCGTACTATTTTTCTTTAAGGTTTCCATATTGTTATTCCATACTCAGGTTTGGGTCTAATGTAATTAACAAAAATACTTTATCATTTTTGATGTCCTAGATATTATAAATCTTTGTATATAAACTATAGTTCTATAACTACAATTAATCAATTGGTTGATATGATTAGAAAAACTCAAAGATGGATTTACCAATATACCCAGGTCTTTAAATGAATATAAAGTTTCAATCACTGTGTGCTATTTTAAATATCTACCTTTCACTTGATATCTCAAATATCTCACATGGTTAGTTTTTGATGTATTTATCAGCATATTATTCTCCTGTGCCCAATGGACAATTTACTCAAGTTCTTTTTCAGACTTGTCCTATCTGTAACACATGTAATCAGTTTACCCACTTTCAAGTCATCACTATACAGACTGCAGAACACCTCAAATGAAAAAAATAGGTTTCAAGGATACAAGCGTAGGAGAGCCACTTGGGACACCCTAACTGTAACCATGAATTTCAACTATCTAATTGCTGTATGATACCTGCCGTGTCCTCTTTGTAAGCCACGCAGCTATCCATCTTATCAAGAACACATCAATACCTAGTTCTAATTTATTGATCAGCGTTTTGTGTATTATCCTTTCAAATGTTTAAGTTACATCTATATAAATTACTTAACAGTGCAATTTTTTATTCATAACTGTTATTATATTGTTATAGAACATCATGTCACATGTGGCAATAGATCTATTTTCAACATATGCATGCTGATATATGGCATCAAGTCCCAACATTTTCAGTTCTGATGATAACTTATCCGATATTACCTTCTGCATTATTTTTCCACAACATGAAAGTAGACTTAATGGTCTGTAAGACTCTTGAGTTTGTCCTACTCCCCTTTCCCTTAAAGACAGGTTAAATAAGCATGTGTCCATTCTTGAGGAATCTATCCATATTTATATGACCTAGTAAATAACAAGTATAATGGTAGTGTAAGTTCTTGCTGACGTATTGTGAGGTCATTATTCCTAATTCCATCTCCTTCCTGTGCTTTATTTGGATCCAGTTTGTGCAGTTCTTTTAAAATCTAATCTAATTTGATTCCAGTATCTGAGGTTACTTGGATATCACCAAGACAACGTATTGCCCCCTTTGTGGAACCAAACTTTTTTGCATACAATTTTGTAAATATATCTATAATCTGTTTTGTCTGAAAATAAATTTTAGAATCTAGACACAGTTTGGCATTTTATATGTCTTTACTCCATCCATATCTTATGCATCTATAAAATGGTTTTATATCATGCTGAATATCTTTATATAAATTTTCTCAGTGTAAGAAACTTCTTTGTGTGGAAGATTTTCAGTCCATATATCTCTAGTTAATCACTGTATATTGATCAGATCAGACAATAGTAGTAGTGAACTTAAACTCATCTTAAGTAAAAAAAAAATAATAAAATATATATAATTGTACAGAATTACTAAGCATTCGAAAGTAATCCTTGCAAGGCAGACAGTCTGTTTCCAGTCGAAAATGCACAGAGGGTTTAGTTTAGACTAGAGGTGATAATATTTCATTTAAATTGTGTCTTCTATATGTTTTGGTTATTTCCTGCTGGACCACCATATGTGTATTGTATAATAATTCTCTTATTTTTCTCCACCATGGCTGTAAAAGCAGACTGGTTTGCATCACAGATTTGGGACAACAGACACCCTGATTTTAGCTAAATGGATGAATGGCTGGAGTGTAGTTGCTGGCTTTCTGGAACTTAATCATCTTGTTGTCTAAGTAAGGTTTTTCTTGCCCTGGAAGTTTCCCAGGGTTAACATATATAGTTTCCCTGGGTTAACATATACAGTTCCCCTGGGTTAACATATATAGTTGCCTTGGGTTAACATATACAGTTCCCCTGGGTTAATATATATAGTTTCCCTGGGTTAACATATATAGTTTCCCTGGGTTAACATATATAGTTTCCCTGGGTTAACATATATAGTTTCCCTGGGTTAACATATACAGTTTTGCTGGGTTAACATATATAGTTTCCCTGGGTTAGCATATATAGTTTCCCTGGGTTAGCATTCCCTGGGTTAACATATACAATTCCCCTGGGTTAACATATACAGTTTCTCTGGGTTAACATATACAGTTTCTCTGGGTTAACATATATAGTTTCCCTGGGTTAACATATATAGTTTCCCTGGGTTAACATATACAGTTTCCCTGGGTTAACATATATAGTTCCCCTGGGTAACATATACAGTTCCACTGGGTTAACATATATAGTTTCCCTGGGTTAACATATATAGTTTCCCTGGGTTAACATATACAGTTCCCCTGGGTTAACATATATAGTTTCCCTGGGTTAACATATATAGTTTCCCTGGATTAACATATAGAGTTCCCCTGGGTTAACATATATAGTTCCCCTGGGTTAACATATATAGTTCCCCTGGGTTAACATATACAGTTCCCCTGGGTTAACATATATATTTTCCCTGGGTTAACATATATAGTTTCCCTGAGTTAACATATAGAGTTCCCCTGGGTTAACATATATAGTTTTCCTGGGTTAACATATACAGTTTCTCTGGGTTAACATATATAGTTTCCCTGGGTTAACATATATAGTTTTCCTGGGTTAACATATACAGTTTCCCTGAGTTAACATATATAGTTCCCCTGGGTAACATATACAGTTCCACTGGGTTAACATATATAGTTTCCCTGGGTTAACACATATAGTTTCCCTGGGTTAACATATACAGTTCCCCTGGGTTAACATATATAGTTTCCCTGGGTTAACATATATAGTTTCCCTGGGTTAACATATAGAGTTCCCCTGGGTTAACATATACAGTTCCCCTGGGTTAACATATATATTTTCCCTGGGTTAACATATATAGTTTCCCTGAGTTAACATATAGAGTTCCCCTGGGTTAACATATATAGTTTCCCTAGGTTAACATATAGAGTTCCCCTGGGTTAACATATATAGTTTCCCTGGGCTAACATATATAGTTTCCCTGGGTTAACATATATTGATATTGCACTTTTGCACTATGTTACTGTTCTTATTGCACTGGACATTTTCTCATGATTCTGCTTCTTGTAAGCAATGTGTCTTATCTCCCTGATCTCCAGAAAGTGACAAAGTAGGAATGATTATTTCAGTGCTTCCTTCTGAAATCATAAGCTGGCCTCTGACCATTTAAAGTTAGACCACTGAGTAGCTTTCTGGTGGTAAGGTTTCTAGCTGAACCTGGGTGGATAACAATGTAGCTGAATTCCTTATCTCTATAACATTTTCCAGCTGTACCCCCCCAATTCGGATATATGCTATTCTTTATGATATGATAGTACTTTTATACCCACAGTGATCAGTCTTTGGCATCCAGCACTGCAGACAGTCCTGCTAGTGTTAAAAAAAAACAGTTTCATTTAAACTTGGTATTCCTGCTGTGAGCTGGAAAGGATATGAGCTCTGCAGATTCCTGCTTTTTTACATAAATACATTTTCCATAATTCTGGATGATGTGGTCTACAAATCACAAGAGATGCAGAATTTTGATTCAGTAGTAAACAGAGGAATGTGGATACATTTATTCTGCACCTGCAGAAACATTGCACTTATAGATTGTAACTTAGTCCACTTTACTGTACATGTCTTAACACTGATGTCTGCTGAAGGATACAAAGTTATTACACTCCATAATGTGTGTCCTGTGTTGAATACTAAATAAAATGCCACTTTCCTTCTGATGCATCAGTAATTTGTCAATTTCTAGCAATTAAGGATTATCGAGGTCTTCCTAATTGTAATATACATACGATATATTTAGCGTATCGTATATTCTGATAACATTGCATCATTCAGCAAATTCACAGCAAAGCAATGTCTGAAAAATAACTTATTTTCAATTTAATTTCTGAAATGGGTGCTGTATAGTGACACGCTGGTTTGTATATGATCAGCTTAATTACCATCGCTGCAACATTTCTTAGTAGCGCTGCATGGCAAACTTGTCCTGCAGTGTGCAAATGGCACTGCATGAGCTGCTAACGTTAAGCAAGCTGGGGATTCCAATTGGTATTTACTGCACAGGTTTGCAGTCAAAGATGAATGCTGTAGAAAAGTAAATATAAACATCTGTGCAAATTAAAATGCTTATGTATTACCACATGCACACTCAGTGAACAGGGAATGCCAATCTGCCTCTTTCCTAAAATATGACCTTATTCATCGGCATCATATATGGCTTTTTGGCAAGTATCTTTCTATAGTCCTGCTTGTCAATCATCTTTCACTAAAATCATCCTTAGTACTTGATCTAGCTTGTCAGTAACTGTTAATCATTCACATCAAGCCTAAAATGCTGAGAAGGCACCTTAAAGTCAAACCATGATTACAAAAGCACTGCAGGGTTGTCTATTAATTATACAAAAATGTAAGAAAAATAGAAGAGAACATGTTGACATGAGATGATATAGGAGCTGTTGTTTGCATCATATTAATTGTAATAAACATTCATAAACCACTGCTGGAAAAGAAAGACAAGTTTTAAAACAGGAGCCATTTATGCCCAGTTTGCATTACTGGCATTGAATGTAAAGTGGTTAGGGAGATGAATCATGGTTTAGAAGAGAACAGAATGGCACTGATTCAAATAGCAGTTAACAAAACATCTTAAGTCATTTGTCAGATGCATTGATTATGGAAACAATTATGGAAGACTTTCAGCTATCATCTTATTTGCATTTTATAAGAAATGCCATTTACCATTTCAGCTCTACTAGGAAATTTTCTTAACATAAATGGAGATTTATTGTTTTTTGTACAGAGCACCAAAATAAATGCCCACAAAAGCTACTTTTTCATACATGTTTTCAATAACTAATCATAGCTAATGAGCTTCTGGGGAAAGCTGCAGTCACCTTAAGATTTGTCAAACATCTTATACCTGGAAGATACATTTCTCTTCTTTCATATTGGCATTTTGAGTTTGTAAAGTGATTTTATTCAAACATATCAGGCTGTGATTTAAGTTTTTGCAGCAAATAAATAGCTTCCCTGTTTTTCCTAAGTATATAGTTGCTATTACCTTGTACCTGCATTTACCAGATGCTTTTAAAAATAACACATTCCACAAACACTTGAGGCCCATGTTCCAGGAAAAAACAGAAATGAATGCACTTGCTCCAGGCATTCTTCACAAAATATATTTCTACAAAAGGAAAAACATTGTTAGCTTCACAGCCTCAAGTTGTCTTTCTCATCACTTGTGACAAAGTGTTGGAATTTGTAAGTTTTGCACAGATGATGCCATACAAAGATGTATGTGTTTATGCTTGAGACGAAAGATTGAAGAATGTGCAATACAAACTAGACAGTGCATTTCACTTCATTTTCTTTCTCCTGTGTGTTTCAAATGTATAGCTATTATATTATCTACATTTACAGAGAAACTTAAAATAATCATGCAGTACAAATCTGCTCATTTCATTACTGGTTTGCACTATCAAAGCTTCCAATTGTCTTTTGGCTTATGTACAAATTAAAACTAGTTGACCTTTCCATACTCAGACAGCAAAGAAAATGATGTAGCATTTTGTTGAATTTGTAAGTGATGCATGACTCGGTTAATGAGAACATATTGTGACGGAGTGCTTTTTTCAAGCACACTTTTTTTTAATGAACAGAACATAGAGTATGACAGTTTTACTCAAGAACCTTAGCAAATCACTCACTATTTTCTAGACATTAGAACACTATTTGAACTGTAAATCATTAGTTTATTTTTGTTGCCTGAATGTGTGAGCTATTTCAGACACAGCCCAGGGCAATATCTAGGGTAACTTATAACTAAATAAACAGGAAAAGAATAACAAATATCATGCAGATTGTATATTTTAGCAGTCTAGTTAGTTGCATACTGTCTAGAATCATATAAATTAAGCTTGTTTAAGTTATTCAGAATATTACCCATTTAACCATCCATCCAACTACTTTCAAAATGTCTTGTCCTGGTGAAGGTTACAGATGTGGCAAGTTGAACAGGGGAAGCAAGAATTCTTATTCACAGCAACAGTTGTTATCTCATCTTGTAGGATCTCTAGGCATTCCTAGGCAAGCTGAGACATATCTCCCCTCCAATCTTTGATATGTCTGACCTTGGATTTCCTCATAGTGGGTCAAGCATGATATACTGTTCAGGAAATGTACTCAGAGAACAACATCACAAAGTAGGGTACGGGTTGGCTGGATGATTTCTTGTAAATCTAAAAACAAAAGTCACCTAAAACTGTTAAATAAGTAGCTAGTCTCATAGTTGTAGACACAGTGTTGAAAAGAAGAAAGGACATGGCATCTTCTGGATTTTCTTGAGCGCAAGATAAAAATTTATTTGGAAATGTCACCACAACAAAAACGTTGGATACAAATCCCAAAAAGTAGTAAAACAACACACACAAATAAAAGAAAAACAACTTGTGGGCACACTGAATAAACAGGCTGCAATAACACTTTAGCGTATTATGTTTAATAACTGTCTTCATGAAATAATAGACTTCATCAGAAATACAACTAAACCTAAACCAAACATTTAAATACAAATTCAGTTACAAAAGTTAACCAATCAATTTGAAAATTCTGTTAACAATTTAAAATGCCACTTTTAACCTTTTTATTTAACAGCTAGCTTAAGATCACTTAGAAACCACTTTATGCTGATAGACTCATTCAGTCCTGGACACTGATCTGCTCCTAATTTAATCTGCCATTCTGTCTCTTTTCTGTCTGATTTTTATAATTACCACCTCTCAGATCAAAAGAGACTTCTCCAACATAGCAAATATTTTTTTGTAGGTTTTACACCTATCTGAATGTCTAAATAGTGTGTTCTTACTATCTTTATTTTTAATGGCATATATGTGCTCTTTGATTCTTTTTCCAAGACTTCTTGTAGTCATGCCTATGTAAAAGCCTGGAGATCCAGAGCATATCCCAATATAAACAACCCCTCTTGAACAATAATTAAACCTGTCTCAAATTTTGATTGTGTACTGAAGATGCTCTAAAAAAAGTGCCTAAAATTTGGGGGGTAATAGGTTGAAGAATTTTAGTGCTGTCACTTTGCAATAGTTGTTTAGACTGAGGTATTTCTTGAATACAAATGATGGATAACTTCTATCTACATTAGACAGATCACAGTTGCCTTCTATAATTTTATAGTTATTGCTAATAACATCCTTAATTTTTAGACTGTCAATTGACATATTAATACAACATCAGGATACCAAATTTGAATCGGTAACTTGCTTTCTTCTGACACTAACATTGACAACTTTGGTTTTACTAAGTCCTTTAATTAATATAGGTCCAAACTGATCATTTATTTTCAAGCAAATTTCATTAGCTGTTATTTCCAAGCAGTTTAGATTGTATCCTCTTGCTTTGAATAATGATGTAATAAAATATATTGCTTCCTCAAAATCAACCTGCCTGTCATTCAATAGGTCCTAATAAACTGACTTCTAGGGATGTTTTTCTTAATAAAGTCTGGGTGGTTGCTTTAGTAATGAAGATACCCATTCAAACAAGTAGTGTATGATGTATGTTGTGGTTGAAAGATATGAAAAACTATAGTGCTGCATAAACAGAAAAAAGTTGTTTCAGATTTGACAGCTTATGAATCCCAAAATGTGAATCAAAAAAGGTTTCAAGAAGATAATAAACCAGGAGATAATTTGTCTATGAATCCTTTTAAAAAGACAGTTAACATTACTAACAGGATTTCAGATTTGCCTGGTTCTTTAAAGCCAAGTGTTTCAAGGAGGTGACATCACAAGCATTGAATCTGTGGAAAGGCAAGGAGGCACCATTGAAGCTGCTGCTTTTGGATTTAACAGTACATCTTTTGACTTTCCTGAGCCTTGCTTATATTCTCCGTGGACTAGTTCTTCCTCAAAAACAATTATTTTGGTGTTCCTTCAAGAAATTTCAATCAAGGAAAAGGAAAGAACTATTCAAATCTCAGCAGGGGCAGGAGTGGGGGGGTATATAGCAATTTTATTTTTTTTTATTTGTGTACGTGCCGACTCGCATCTGGAATTAACGGAACTATAGATTTTGTAAAAGTGATTTTATCGCATTTTATTTTAAACTTCGTTTTATTTGAACATCATGAGAACTTAAATAATGGAGCAGCTTTTGCAGCAGCAGCTTATGATTACACAGCGTATGTTAGCAGTGTTAAAGGAACAAAACGGAGCAGAGGTATTTGACAAAAATACCCCAAGAGATGCTAATGTTAACATTTCCTTATCGGAAAGTGAGGAGCGTATTTTTACACTGCACTCGACACCGGGTACCTCTAGAAGTAACCCAACAGCCAGCAATTCTCCGAGGGATTCCATAGGCATTGAGGCGGAGCGTACCACAGGAGGAAGTAATGGCCATGTGATTCCCAAGCCGAGTTCCATTTTGAATGCTGGTGAGGGGCTTAATGGCGCTAGGAGGAAGAGAATGAGAGGTTTTGAAATTCAAGAACTGCTTTCCGCGCCAAAATTTGAACAGCAGTACAACGCTCGGGACTTAGGGTCTATGAGTAAGCAGCTTAATGACTTTGAACGAACATTGAAAAAGTATAAAACTTTACAAATGGATAATGTTTACTTAGAAAGGTCGTTGGAGTTAAATCAGGTGCCGAAAGGACTGAGGGTTTTTAAGGTACCTTTTGGATTTGAAAAAGATAGTGAATTTTTTAATGAACTTATTAAACTGTTTGATAACACAGGAAAGCAGTTAGTTAAATTGATTATTAAGAACAATAATTTTAAATTAACAAAATTAAGTGAAAGCTTAACAGCTTTGGATAACAGTATTAAAATGATTTGTTATATGAACACAGTAAATATAAACTTGACAACATTCTAGAAGATGTGAATAGATATGTTAGTAATGGGCTTGACCATAAAAATGAAAAGCTTGACAGGGACTCAAATGACTACCTGAACAATTGTGCATATGCTCACTTTAGAGATTATAAAAGGTGTTGTATTATACAGGATAATAATGGTTTAAAAGATAAAACAAGGTACAGGGACGCTGTTTTATATGACAAAAATGTGCAGACGCATAGTGCAGGGCAGCTGCATTATGATAACACGGCTGAGCATTTTTTAGAGGAGCCAATCCTACGCAGATCGGAACGCTTAAAAGAGCATTACCAGGATCGGCAGCAGCGTCAAAATTATTACCAAACCAGTTATCAGAACAGCAATCAAAGCAGATTCACCCCAATATTAATAGACAAGCCTTTATGTTTAGATTCTGGTTTAAATGTAAATTGCTTAGACAATTGTGTTTGTAACCCTTTTAAAGAAAGTAATTATGAGCAAAAACACACCAATAATTTGAATGGTTGTATGCACGATTGTGATATGATCGATGGCCTTTTTATGAACTGTACTAGTGGCCCTATGATGGATGTAAGTTGTGAAAAAATAAGTACTACCATTTCAGAAAATGAAACCCATGTAATTACAAATAAAAATGGGCAGTTTGATGAAGTCTTTAATTTTGGTGCAAAAATGGTTAATTTTAACACATTAGATGTTGAAACATTTTCAAATGAAGTAGAAAATACAGTTTTGCAACTACATGAAGAACTGCACTGTGAAGTAATTACTGAAGGAGGTTTTTCAATTTATAATTACACAGAAAAAATCTGCATGGTGACTATTTTTCATTATTTAAAAAGGGCTTTAAATTTGTTCCCAGTTTTAAGCCAGATTTGGGGAGAATTTTGTTAAACTTGAGAATATATACTAGATTATTGAATTTAAAAATGTATTTTAAAGGAAGAACAGAAACAATCGATTGTGAAAGTAATTTTACTTTGAAAAGATCAAGTACGTTTATTCCACCCAATAACCCTATTATTTATTTTTTTGAGATATTCTGTGATGTACAAATAAGAAAATTATGGAAAGATAGACATAATATAACTGACAACCTTACGTTACCAGAATGATTTTGTTTAAACGAGTTAAGTTCATCTAGTAATTATAGGGTCATGAAACCAGACAAGGGGGGAGGTGTTGTAATCATGAATAGTATAGATTATGTAAATAAAATGACTGATATGCTTAATGATGAAACCACATATACAACAATATCAAAGTATGATATAGTAAAGGCATATACAAAAATTGATTGGCAATTGTACGAACTACTTATGGATGGTACAATATCGGAGAAAGAATATGATTATTTGTTGGTAGAATTTCCTGTGACACCATCCATTTTCGGGATACCGAAGATACACAAGAATGTTTCAAATCCCCCGTTTAGACCAATTGTGTCTGCCAAGCATTCCAAGTTGGAAGCAATTGCACATTATATTGACATTAACTGTGGTGAAGTAATCAAGAACATTCACCATATATTAAAAGATTCTTGGCATTGCTTAGAAAAACTTAAAGATTAAAACAAAATTAACTTGAATAGCATTTATATAGTCACAATTGATGTTGTCAATTTATTTTCTGTTATTCCCTTAAATGAAGGTTTAGAACTATTTGAAGGGAGTTTAGAATTTTATGGTAACATGCATACAGTTAAACGTAAAACTATGCTAGAAATGATGGAGATGGTACTGGATAATAATTTTTTTAAGCATGGAGGCGAGCATTACAAACAATGTTCAGGTGTAGCTATGGGGGCGAGATGTGCCCCCATTTATGCTAATCTAGTCCTTGCTATGTGGGAAAAGAAGTATGTTTTTGCAAGTAAATTTTGGCCCAAAATTGATGTATATTTAAGATTCCTGGATGATATTTTATTGTTTTGGAAGGGTAGTCTGGATGAAATAAATGAATTTGTTGCATATCTTCATAACACCACCTCGTTCCTGAAGTTTACATATAACATTAATAAAGAATGTAGTGAATATCTTGATATTAAATTGTATAAAAAGGATAACAAAATAGAGTCAAACATTTATAGGAAAAAAACATTTTCAAACTCATATCTGCACTACAAAAGTTGCCATCCAGCCTTTCAGAAACGTAGTTTGGTAAAAGGGCAGATGGTAAGACTTTCAAGGATGATTAGTGAGGATAGTACCTTTGAGTGTGAAATTAATAATTTGATTGATATGTTGACGGAGAGAGGTTACCCTAATAATTTAATGTTGAATATTAGGAATGAGGTGGTGAATAAAAGGAAAACGGATTACCAACCCATAATAAAATATGGCTTAATGAACAAAAGTAAAAAACATGACATCAATAATTTGAAATCAACTGCTATGATATTACCATTTAGTAATACTATGCTTCTAGTAAAAGATACTATCAGAGAAGTTTGGGAAAAAGTATTTACTAATCAAAGTGAGATCCTACAAAAAATAGGTCCAATCCCCACAATAGTTTTTAGTAGGGGTAAAAATCTTAAAGATTATTTTGAAAGTGAGACCACATTTAGAGACTCACAAATGAAAAAAATGTGGTTTTTGTAGATCTTGTAGATTTATTAGAGATGGGCCTTATGTTACAATAAAGGGTTACAATCGTACCATTAGGTGTCCAGGGCATGTAAACTGTAATACAAAATTAGTAATTTATTTAGCTACATGCTTGTCATGTCAAGCATTTTACATTGGAAAGACAATTAGAAAACTCAAAGAAAGAATAGCTGAACACAATAGGGATATTAAAAATAAAAAAATGACAAATTCATTATTTGTACACAGTACAACATGCCCTGGTTTTAAGAGATTCCTCTTTTTCGTTATTGACAGGATACCTCAAAGTATCACGAAAGAAGGGGATGTCAATGCACTGCTTGAGTTAAAGGAATGTTTATGGCAGTTAAGATTGAATGCATGTAGTAAACCAGGAATCAATGAATATATATCTATAGTCAGTCAATTAAAATTAAATTCACACAATATATAACATTTTACTATTATTTAAACACATTAAATAGGTATATTTAATTTTATATAGGTATTATAAAATTAATTAATATTAATAATAAACATTATTTTTAGACTAATTATTGTTAACTAGTTTTAATTGATTTTATTATCAATATAGGAGTATATTTATTGTTACTATTTAGGTGTATTTTTAACTAGTTTAGATTATTTGTTAGATTGAATAAGAATAGTATATAAGTATTAATTCAATGTATATGCTGTATATGTCTTTAAGTTGAACTAGTGATGTTGTATTATATATTGTATTTAATATACTTAGTATTTCCTCTGCTTCTTATGTATTAGTAATTAAATTGCTTGCCATTTCTTTCTTTCTTTCTTAATTAAATTATAGAAAGATTTGTTTATTGATGGATGGATTTCATAGGTTAAAGACAAGTATATAAGACGAGCTGCTCCATTATGGAATTACTCTGATGAAACCTGCATTGTGGTGGGTGAAAGTGCTCAGTGTTGTTATCAAATAAAATTATTCCGTGGTTTTCAGCTGCGTTTCGCTTTATTGTTATTTTTACGGGTATATAGCAATGTCTAAACAAACTGTGAGTCCTAATATAAAAGTTTTCAACCTGTTTAACCATGAACTTAATCCTGAGGGTTCAATAAAATCCATGTAGGTTCTGTGTACATGGACTATAACCATGTACACAGCCACAATTCCTCACTGGTAGCACGCCATGCATATTAATTATGGTGCACTGCTGAGGGAGATCACAGCATCATGGATATTTATTCTATGCAAGCAGCAGTGTAGGGGCTGCCCCATACTTGTTAACTGTCCAGGAAACATCTGGGCAGGTGATAAGCATGGGACAGTATTTTTTTTAATGTGTTGTTTGGTCGGTGCGGCAGGGTGTTTAGAGATGCCAAGCTGCACTTATACATATAAACCTAACATCTGGTATATATCTAAAAATAGAAACCGGGTGTAATCAATTGTATTATCTTTTTTTTTGTCTCTCCCTCTTTGCGCAGAGCAGCACTGTGCTTAGCAACACTATCAGACATCTGAAAACAGAAACTGGATGTATTTAATTGCTGTAGTTGTGATATGCTTAGCAACATGCACACCTGGATGTGCAACACTAACAGGCATCTTAGTAGCATATGTGAAGATATACTGCTTCCCTGTGCTATCCAAGTAGCTAGATAGGTTGAGTCATGACCTACAGTGTAGTAGATTCAGGGTTTGTGTCCTCACCAGTCATATGTCTTACATTTATTGCTACGAAAATGTGTCAGGTGACTGCAACTTCCATTTAATTTAAAATTAAAAATGTGTTACATTTAGAAAAGCAGTGCAATGCTATTTACCACTTAAACATGGTCAATGGTCTACAATGTTTGCCTGTTGCTAAGCTACACTTAAACATGGCTTGTGTGAGTTTGCATGATGCTCAGCTTCACTGAAACAGTTTGTGTGAATTTGCGTGAAGCTAAGAGACGCAATGCTTTTTTGAAATTTACAGAATGACATGTAAGGGTAGGAATGCAACCTATATAAAAGCCAATAAATGGGAATTTCACACCATTCATTGGAGTCTTCACTTGGCTGTTGATATGCCTGGTGGTGTTGGAGAGGGAGTGGGCTTTTGGGTGCAGAGGTGGGGTATTTAGGAGTCCAAAGTGTTTGTTGGACTCCTGGTGAAGAACTCTGAACCCCAGCTGCTGTAGGGTGATTACCAGGGCTCAGAGTGTAAGTCTGAGGCCTGGGATTGGTTGGCTAGGGAACTTATCAGTGCTACTGGTATCCCCCACTCTGGTGAGCAGTGTCATCACCACTACCATAACTGGATGTGGAGGAAGAGGGGAACCTTGGACACCTGGTTCCAAGAAGCTCGGGCTGGCCAGACCCCACAGATATATAAGTATGTTTGCCAGTACTTTAGAAATATACAAGCTGAATCTGTGCAAAACTGGTATGCATAATGGTTTACTTCTATTTCAATAGCTGCAGATGAGAGGGCTTGCAATGTCCAGTCTCATGCAGGATGCCTGGCCAGGATGAGGTGAGAGTGTGGTATGTAGGGAAACATCAAAGTAATAATGTAATGCATAACATAATCTTACAATAAATTAGTTACAGAGTTTGCTGTCTTAACACTCAGGTATGACATACCTGGGACATGTAACATGTTTAGTAATGTGTCTCTGCCTACCTGAAATGATAAAGCAAGTTAAATCAGCTAAATATGCAGTACTGTGTATTATAGCTTCCAAACATCAGTTAATGTTGTGGTCTACCAATATTAAGAGTTACTGTTCTGGTCTGCTCATTGTCTGAAAAGGCTGCATTTTAATGGACAGGGTATATGGGTTATTTATTAGACGTCTTACACAGCTATCCATGATCTACATGCCAGACTTGAAGCAACATTAATCAATAAAATCTAAAGGGTGATGAGGCTTTGATATGTAATGTTTTCAAATAATAAGTGCTCACTATTCCTGTATTCACTATGTGTGTGTTCTACTCTCACACCAGTCAGCTGTGAAATGTAAATGAATAAAGACTACTGCAAAACCTCTCTGAAATAATTGTAGTGCATTACCCAAAGTAAGGTTCATGCCTGTGTTCTGTTCATTTTGTCTGTCATTATGCTGTATATTCCACCCAGGCAATTAACATGGTATATGGGTAAGGTTACTGAAGAAATGGACTGCTATCCATGTGTCTGGAAAATTTTAGGGAACATTTTCAATACAGTTTAAATCAGGAGTGTTCTTTGATAAGTAATCTTTTCAAATAAGTGTTCATTATTCTTGTATTCACTGCATGTGTGTTCTAATCTGACACCAGTCAACTGTTACATTTTAATGAATAAAGAATGTAGCCACGAATGTCTGAAATTAATGTAGTGCAATAACCAGAGTAAGGTTCAAGCCTGTGTTCTGCTCATTCTGTCTGAAATAATGCTGTATATTTCACCCAGGCAATGCACATGGTATATGGGTAAGCTAACTGAAGTCCTGTATTGCTATACATGTGTCTAAATGACAGATATAAAAGAACATTATAAATAAAGTTTAAAACAGGATTGTGCTTTGATAACTAACCTTTTCAAGTACGTTTTCATTATTTCTGTATGCACTGCATGTGTCTTCCATTCAGACACCAGTCAGCTATTACATATTATATTACATATAAGAAATAATGCATCATCGAATTTCAGTTATGCATGTATTGCAGTACCCAGAGTAAGTGTGAAGCCCAAGTTCAGATAACTTCCTAAAAATATGCTGTACACAGCACTCAATAAATAAACAGGGTATATGGTTAGGTTAACAGATGATCTACACAGCCATATATGCGTGTAACTGCCAGATTTCTTGTGACATTAATCATTAGAATAGTCCAACACGAACCAAAAACTGCAAACTTCAAACTGAAACTCAAAAACAAAGAGTGTTCAAGTTTAAATCCAATGACCACTAGAAAACAAATAGATTTAGCGCTTTCATTCACTCATTTATTATGCGAACTTCCTCAGAAAAAATCAATTACACTTACCCGTCCTCCCTTTTATACCAAAATCACAGGAAATGACATCAAACACGTTACAAAATAATAAATAAACATTAGTATTTAAATAACTTGAATTACTTGTCACTCAATCTATAAAAATGTAAGTATATACTTATATATATAAACATACATGTGACTAGCACTAAATATGTCTAAATAGTTACATAATAAAACTATTTGTTAGATAAAAAACATTTCAAATGAATGGACTTATTCTGTCCTGGTACTCTATCTGCCCCTAAAAATAACTGCCACAATGTTTCTTTACATTCAAGAATATTGTTCAAATCCCCTCCAAATAAAACTTCATTGACCTTTTCCACTACTGAAAACTCAAACTTCTTAAAATCTATACAAACAAGGGCATGTTTGGCCAAAGAATTGTTTTTATCCTTATTTTTAATAGCCAAATTATGTTCATAAATTCTGCGTTTTAATGTTCTTTTGGTTTTCACTATATAATAATGATCACATGATACGCAACAAGCAATATAAACAACAAATTCAGTATTACAATTAAAATAATCTTTGGCCCATATAGTATAATTTGCATGTTTCAAAGTCACAAATGAACTATTACTAATATATCTACATTGCTTACAGTTTTTACAAGCATAAGTTCCCTTTCTGGTACTAACCATTCTTTTGGTCATATTAACCCTCTTATTATCAGACTCTACCATGGACTTTATGTTTAACACTTTCTTATAAGTGAATTGTGGTTTTATGCCTATTTTTGCTACCAATTCTCTGTTACCTAATAAAACTTTCCAATTGTTAACTATAATTTCCTTAATAAACCACATCTCATTCACTATAGGTATAGGAAAAGCAATGTTGTAATCAATGTGGTTGGAAGTACTAGCTTCCAATACAGGACTTACACAAATGTCTCCAGACCTAAGAATTGGCTTAGCAACAACTTGTCTTAATACCAAAACTTCATTTTCAATCTTCTTCAACCAATCTAAATTGTAACCTGTCTGAAGAAATAATGTCCTAAGCAATGATGTTTCCTTTGTAAATGTATCATCGTCTATAGTCAATCTACTTAATTTTATAATCTGTCCTTTGATAACACCCTTCTTCATATGCACACGGTGTAAACTATCTTTATGTAAATACTACCATTTTTTTTTCTTTTGTTATCTTATGTTTACAATTAATTTACTACAGCATGACAAGGTAGGCTGATTCCTGGTGATCCACCTACCTTGGCTCCCCTGGCTGTGGCATGAGGACCCAGCACATCTAAGCTGCAGCCTGGTGGTGCCCCCTCTTCTGTTCCTACACCATCTGTAGCAATCAAGTAGTTCTGCCCCACAGGCTGGGGTTGGGCCCCTCTCTGGGACTAGAGGTGGAAGGGTGATTTTGTCACCCATGAGGAACTGCCAGGTATGGTTTGTGAGTTAGTGTGCCAAGCTGTCGGTGCATGTCTATGCTAGATGGAGAGCATGCTGTCCATCCTGGTGGGGCAGCCTTGCCCTGGATGCCAGCATCCATCATTGCCACCATAGGAATAGTGAAGAAACAGTGCTGACAGTCCCATGGATGAGGACTTGAGTCACACTGCTACCGTGTGTGTCACTAATTGGACTGGGATTCCAAAATGCCTGCACCATCCAAGGTGTTCACCCCTCTCCTGTGTCACACACCAACCCTGTCTGCTGTCTTGCCTGTCTTGTCTGCATGCAAAAGCTTCCTCACCTCCCCAACATACCTCCCCCACATGTATCTATGTCCCTTCCCCAACATTCCACTCTCACCTTAAAAAAATGTGCACTTGTCCCCCCCAAATTTTGTCCCATACATTGCTCTCCATTTCTAACACTTGTCCACCGGACACATTTAATTTGGTCCAATTGGCTTGACAACACACTTAGGCTGTCATCACCTCTCCCTGGGGGTGACACTCCAAATTCAGCTAACATATCTGTGAAAGTGCACAGTTGTTGCTTTTCAAGAAATGGATAGTATTGGTTTTGTCATACACTTGTCCTGCACATGCCTTCCTGCCTTACACTATGTTTCCCCCCCGCTTGCACTCCATTTCACCACTGTCCTAGTTCCACATTTTTCTTTTCTTTAAAGATTGTTTTGGGCAGCGTGGTGGAGCATGCCTCATCGCTTATCTATGCTAAATGATGCCACATTGATATATGCTTTTGAAACAATATTAATCACATTCAAAAAGTACATCTGAACCCTATATCGAACCCAGGACCATCGCACCTGCAGAACAGTGGAGCAACCAGCCAAGCCACACAGCTACTAATTCACACAGGTGTTTTAATGAATGCAGAGTAATGCTCAAGTTCCCATCATTAAGCATGTTGAAGCAATGCTGCGCATTGTGCCGCACCACATGCATCAACTAAGAAATTTATAGCAAAATAGTAGTGCAATTGGTACTCTAGTTGAGAAATACATCACTATAAAGCCACACACATAAGTTTACACACAAATGAGGTATCTAATAGCAGGTAACCCTGCAATTATATATACAACATGTGTGAATACATTTGCTAAGACAGTAATGGAAAACAGGATTTTAACTACGATTTTGGTATAGAAATACAGTACTCTAAAGTATTACACATAATAATAGATGTAAGTAAAGTATTTAACAGCAGATAACTGTTTAATGATATCTAAACCATGTAAAAATACACCTAATACAACAGTAACTCTGTAGCTCAGTCTGTAAAATGCATTGCAGACATTACTTTTTGGTACACATGTTCCTGGATTCAATTAGAGCTGAGTTTAGCAATTAAAATACATGTATGTGGACATCAACATTATAAATTGTGATATGTCTGTCTCATCACCTATTTATCCACCCAAAGCAGTACAGCTGTAATGTCTGCATATAAATAATGGAGGCTATAGGCCAACAGATAGGACCACTCTTAAGCAGTCCTTGTACAATACCAGAAAGTACAGAGAATGTCAGGTCATGCTTTAGCCTGAATTCCCTGAGGATTTTGAAGTGTGTACTGAAATTGTGGCCCAGTAATATCAGACTGCAGCCCACAATGTTTTGCTGCTGATATCACACGCAACCACAGCTGCACAAATAACATAGATATATGAGGTTGAGCTGAGCTACATGCAAGAGTTGCTAGCATACACTTACCAAGGGACTACCGTGACATAATACATGATTTGTCAGTTGTCCAACTGTGTGACATCGTGCTTAATGCACCCCCTACCTTTTTCTAGAACACACCAAGCATTTTACCTTGTACTGTGTTACTGATACCGTTGGCTGACATACCTGCCTAAAACAGGTCTATATTGCAACGTCGAACTCACAGGAGTTTGAATGTTGTAATATCAAACCCAAACGCTCGAAATACAAAAATAGCAAAGCCACGGCACACTGATTTTTTACGCAGGGAAAAAAATCCGTGGGCCATATTTGGGGCTTTGCTATTTCCTCTACTGTGGTGCAATCTGAGAGTTGGTATATTTAAGTATGGGGGTATGGGGGTACAGTCCCACACATTGTGGAGTGTGGGGGACCTTTAGTTTAAGTTTAAAGTGTATTTTTTTTGTCATGGAATAGCGATTTTTTTCCCTGGGAAAAAAATCGCTGTTCTGTGTTTTCGTTATCATTGGATTTCAAAGTTTACTGTTCTATATTGCAGCATTTGAACTTCTATGAGTTCGATGTTGTAATATAGACCCATCTAAAACTCATACAGTACCTTAATTCCAGTGGGATGGGTACCCTCAATCTGGCTCTGCCTATACAGCAAGGCTGCATAGGTCCAACACTTTCTCTTAAAGGTCATTGTCCTGCAAAGTGTTCACCCTCTCTGCCTATGACTATTGTCTACAGAATCACCTTCAGCTTCAGCCTGCAGCACACACATTTGTATGGAAAAAATAGCTGCTAAAAACATTTTCTCTGCCATGATGTATCTGTACTGCAGTAATTTCCAACCCAACATATGAGACAGGGGTTGTAATCTACATTGAGGCCTTATATCTTGTTCAGTGGTTGCATGGGATTGGTTGAGTATACTGAAAATCAACAGTTTTTGCTGCAATTATCATCTCAGAGGCACAGATTGGTTCAGAGGCAAACACTTGTTATTGAGAACCATGTTAAAAAGGCAAATAGATAACTAGGGGAACCATTGTGTATGAGAGTTACATTGCAGGGTGAACTCATCGGCATAACATTTATATATCTGTACCTTTCAACAGAGGAGTGCTGTAGTCTATCAGGTATATAACCATTTTGTTTCCAACATGATGCATATGTATGAATATACTTAGGGGGGGTGGGGATTACTGCATTAAGCCTTTCTGAGAACTGTAATGATGACATGTCATTGATCTCCATATGTGTTACACCTACAGAGGAACTACAGTACAGCAAGGGTAGAATGCTTTTTGTTAATTAGGTACATCTGTCTCCTGGGAATGTCCCTTGACAGCAGTTGTAAAACTACACTGCTAATTGTTTGGCACTGTTGTTTTTATATATTATAATGGGGGGGTCACACCTAGGGCTCACAGTTTAATGGACTCCTGTGTTGGGTGTGTGATCATACAGTATCTGTCATGGCACAAACAGGAATAGCTGCCTATTGTTACTATCCTAGTTCCATCTACACCCTTACCATGTTTGCATAATGCTGAATATGAGATGTGTAATTAAGCAGTGAACACCAGTAGCCATCCATTATTTCTGCATTTGTACATACTGTACTCCCAAGTATGTGATCCTGTGACATGTGTTCCCATTTTGTTGTCTTTCAGGAAATATGTAGCTCCAATGCTGGTGCTCTTTTACAGACTCTGAAAGTGAGATTATCCTGGAGGCCTTGTGTCAACACCATCAACTCCTGCTGTTCAGGGGGAGGCTAAATAGAGAAGAGCAGGCAGCACTGTGTGCTGACTTGGTTCATGATGTGAATACTATTGGTCAACAAGGCAGGACATATGAGCAGGTGTGACACCATGTGCCATCGATATGATCAATGCCACATGCAGAAGAGCAGCAGATGTGGCAAGGGATGCTGGTGTCACTGGTGGAGGGCCTGCAGTGGAACATCCACTGTTAGCCACTGAGAAATTCCTGGTGAACCTAGGAACACATAAAAGATTCTAGGCATCCATCACACGGTTTGTTGTGGATGTGGGTGCCACCATTTCCACACAAGACCATCCAGATATGCTTAGTTGAATCAGCATTGGAATACTGTAGCATTCAATGTGTCTGGGTGCACATAGTTTTATGTAGGTGTCAGGTATTTTTCTTGGGGGGGGGTTAGTCGCAGTTTGGATCTCATGCTCAAATTGTGACTAACATACCAATTAACATAATAGCTCCTGTAAATGTGAGATATTTAGATGTATTAGCCTGTTATAGTGCAACATGTGGTGCTGTGTACATTACCTCTCCCTCCAATTTTCATAGGACCATCAGGTATCGGTTGTGGCCATGGACCTGCTCCTGGTAATACAACACTGTTTTGTTAGAGATGTAGATTTAGTGCAATGTATTCACTAAAGTGTCATCCCAGGCCTGCCAGCTGGATTGATGTACTGTCTTCATGATTGCCAACTGCACATATATTTTCCAACTGAGCACAGTTTAGAGTCACACCTATGTATTGTAGGTGTGACCACACTGATAGATTTACAGATTGTGATATGTGTCATCTGTGCAGAGTTTTGCCAAATGTGAACAGTGTACATAATTGTTGCTCATACAGTTCTTGCTTAAACAGCTTTTTATTTACAAATAACTACAGATACTTGTTAGAAAATGATGTCCTTATATCCTAGTATATGAGGTTGGGGTTAAACAAGTCTGTAATACTGACAGTATTGTATACAGCTTAACATATATTGCAAGATAGTACTGCAGAGCATAGTAGTGCAGGTATTATTGTATGGCTTTTCCATTTTTATCGCAAGTGACCTTTAGATTTAATTACAGCATTCAGTCTTCTTGGGTACAAACCTGCCATCAATTAAAGAGACCCTGATTAACCCCAAATAAAGTTCAGCTGTTCTAGTAGGATTTTCCTGACATTTAAGCCATGGTTCACAGAGAGCTTACAAAGCATCAAATGGATTTCATCGTTGAAAGGTATCAGGATAAGGGTACATAAAATGTCCACAGCATTGGATATACCATGGAACACAGTGAAGACAGACGTCAAAAAGTGGAGAAACTATGGGACAACAGTGTTGTTGCAAAGAACTAGACATCCCTCCAAAACTGATAAAAAGACAAGATGAAAACTGGTCAGGGAGGCTGCCAAGAGACCTACAGCAACACTGAAGGAGCTGAAGGAATTTCTAGTAAGTACTGGCTGTGTACTACATGTGACAACAATCTCCCATATTCTTCATATGTCTGGACTATGGGGTAGCGTTGCAAGATGGAAGCCTTTTCTCTACACAGGAAAAACATCCAGGCCTGGCTAAAATTTGCAAAAGAATACATCAAGTTTCCCAAAAGCATGTGGGAAAATGTGTTATGGTCTGATGAGACCAAGGTTGAACTTTCTGGCCACAATTCCAAAAGGTACATTTGGTACAAAAACAACACTTCACATCAGCAAAAGAACACCATCCCCACGGTGAAGCATGGTGATGGCAGTATCATGCTTTGTAGTTGCTTTTCTTCAGCTGGAACTGGGGCCTGAGTCAAGGTGGAGGGAATTATGAACAGTTCCAAATACCAGTCACTTTTGGCCCAGAACCTTTCAGGCATCTGCTAGAAAGCTGGAAATGAAAAGAAATTTCACCTTTCAATGTGACAATGGCCCCAAGCATACATCCAAATCAACAAAAGAATGGCTTCAACGGAAGAAAATTAAAGTTTTGGAATGGCCCAACCAGAGCCCAGATCTAAATCCAATAGAAAATCTGTGGGATGACCTGATGAGGGCTGTGAACAAGAGATGCCCTTGCAATCTGACAGATTTGGAGCACTTTTGCAAGGAAGAGTGGGCAAATATTGCCAAGTCAAGAATTGCTATGCTGATATACTCCTACCCAAGAAGCCTGAATGCTGTAATTATATCAAAAGGTGATTCAACGAAGTATTAATTTAAGGATGTGCACACTTATGCAACCAGCTTATTGTACATTTTTGTATTTTTTATATGTTTTCCCCTAACAGATTTGTTTGTTTTTCAATTGAATTGTACAGGTTATAGGTCACATTAAAGGCAGAAAAAGTTTTGAAATGATTTATTCTGGTCTCTTTTTTTTTAATCATAAAAACATGGCATTTTAACACAGGTGTGTACACTTTTTATAATGTTACATTTCAGCATCTGTCAGGCCACTGTCTAATGGCCTGCTGTGACATACACACAACCAAGACTGTATTGCTAATGGCATTATCAATGACCACTGTCAAGATGTGAAAAGTGTCACCACCCTTATTCTCCTATACCACACACATACAATGTGTTAAAGATTTGACTATATGACAAACTTTGATTCCATACTGTCTCACACAGGAATGCATGGACACCTACAGGAATGCATGGATCGCGCTATCCCAAATAAAACCAAGACTCATTCCTCCAAAAGGCAGGAGACCTGTCTGGTGGACCCCAGAAATAAATAAGCTGTACAACAGAAGGAGGAAGCTACTACATGATAGAGCAAAAATCCCAAAAAGGGAAGGCATCTCTAATCAGTACTAGCAAGAAACTACAATCCCTCATAAAATCATCTAAGGCCAGCTTTGAAGGAAAAATTGCACAAGATGCTAAAGATAATCACAAGGCCTTCTTTAGTTATGTCAGGAACATGAGTGGCAACTCCCAGATATGCTCTGAGTTAGTTCAAAATGACACTGAACCCACAGACATTGCCAACATCCTGGCAGACAGGTTCAGTGCAAACTTCTCCCTCCCTTCCCCCCCAAAAGAGCAAATGTCTATCCCAACAGAGTGTAGCCTCCCTGACATCACAGATGCACAGGTGAGGGCTGCCCTCTCCAAAACAAAAACACAGCATCAATGGGACTGGACGGTGTCCCGGGCTGCGTCTTACACGAACTCCAAGAAGAACTGAACCCTCACATAAAGTCACTGTTCAATCTCAGCCTTACTACAGGATATATACCCAAGGAATGGCATACAGCAACAGTGGTCCCACTCCACAAAGGTGGTGCCACAACGGAACCCGGAAACTATTGCCCTATAAGCCTGACTTGCCTGGTCTGCAAAGCTATGGAGCGTATCATCATGAAACTCATAAACAAAGACATTGGGAACCTCCAAACACTGGATCCTACCCAATTCGGCTTTGTTAAGGGCAGATCTTGCCTCTTGAACCTGGTCAAATTCTTTGAAACAGTCACTAAGGCCATAGATGAAGGGAGGGTAGTCCACACAGACTACCTGGACCTCGCAAAAGCCTTCGACACAATACCCCACTCGGGCATCATAAATAAGCTCACCAGCTTATATATCAACCTCTATGTCACAAGATGGGTTGCAAACTGGCTCAGGGATAGAACCCACATGGTCAGAATTGCAGGTGCCATGTCAGACTCTAAACCAGTTACAAGTGGCGTCCCACAAGGCTCAGTCCTGGGACCTCTCTTGTTCGGTATATATTTCTCTGAGGTACAGGCTAACATGGGAGGACTATGGCTGACCAAGTTCGCAGATGACTGCAAACTGGGTGCCATAATCGACTCACCGACTGACACAAGCATCCTCCAAAAGGGTCTCACAGAGACGGATAACTGGTGCCAGAGCCATGGCCTAAAGCTAAATGCCAAAAAGTGCATAGTCATCCCCTTTGGGAAAAACAAAGTGCCCACAAATTACCACATAGGGGGTAATCCATTAAGTATGGAAGAAGTAATTAGGGATTTGGGGGCCCAAGTAGATAGCAATCTCTCCTTTGACAATCACGTTGCCAAAGTGGTTAGAAAGACCTTCTATATAGCCCACCTTATCACGAAAGGGTTCACATCTAGATCAAGAGAGGTCATTGTGCCCCTCTACTCATCACTCATCAAGCTCATAATTGAATACAATGCCCCATTTGGGATGTACCTTACCCGACACCTGCAGCAACTGGAAAGACCCCAAAAGTACCTCACTAAGAGGATCAAGGGACTCGAATAGATGCCCTACACAGTTAGGCTAAAGAAACTCCAGCTCTACTCAGTTGCTTACTGCCTACTCAGAGGCAATCTGTGCCTGACGTATAAAGCCATGTCCAACCCAGAATTAATGGACATGCTCCACCTCAGGAAATCCAAATCGCTTAGAGCTACACACTCCAGGGACTTAAACCTCAACACAGAAATAAATAGGACATGCTGGAGGGACAGATTCATATCCCAGAGGCTCCCCTCACTCTGGAACAAAATCCCAATTCATGTTAGGCAGAGTCCCTCAATGACCCTCTTCAAGAGAAATCTTGACGAGTGGATGGGAGATCATAGGTTTACCCCTGGGATCTCTTCTGTGTCCCTACTAGACAGAGGCACAGTAAACTAACCTCAAAAGGGCTATCTTCTGTGACCTACTATACAGAGGCACAGTCAACTAATCTAAAAGGGTGGTGAAAGACAAACACACTCTGGCTAGGCTTATAAGTGCGCTAGGGCAGATAGCCTAGTATCACCCTATGAACCTATGAACCTATGAACACATCAATCAGTACATATGACAATGAGCAGTTTGCCAACATGCACACCTCACCACATATTCCACCCACACCCACATCACACACACCTGCATGTGTGGAGCTCCTTACCAGACACATATGCAAACAACATTCAGCTCAGAAATCCAATTTTAAGCTCACTACACATAATCATATTTCTGCAAAACACAGTAGACATAATAGCACATGCACCACTGTCTCAACAGTGAAAATCCTGAGGCAAAACACAAACTGAAACCTATTATTCATAGGTGATTACATCATTGGACATATTGATGTCCCTCTCACTAGGCTACATATAGGAGAGGTCACATTTAGCTGTCAGTGAGTTGCCAGGGTATGCCATACCACACATGCACACAGGTCTGTCAACATCAGGTAACTTTATGATGATGTCATAGTTCCCTTTGGTGTGTACAACTTGAGCTTACAGACTCTGTGTTTCCAACAGGTATGCTCATAGCCTTCATCTGCATTTCACCTTCACCTGGGATGATGGCTCAATAAATACAGAAAATGTTTGAAGTCCATAATTGTCTTAACATGTGGTGTCATTGTAAGGGGATCCAGTACATGTCAGCCAGGGATGACTTGCTCAACAGCCCTCAATGCTTTGCCAGAGATGATATTCATCTGTCACTCCAGGCAGTTTGTGTACTGACCAAGGCTGCTAACATCCCCATAGTGGAGCTTATAAGTGGTGTCTCAAGAGAAAACTTTCCAATGAGGTAACACTATCTTCAAACAACATCATGGTTATGCTGCTATACCCTCTGAATGCCAACACTAAACAACACTCACTGGAAGATGTCTCCACCTTGGAAGATGCAGTCATTTGCATAGTCACACACACCTGGATCAAGGCTGTGGAAAGCACCACAGCCATACCAGGCTACACATCCTTCCACATGTTCAGACCTCAAACTGAAAGTGTGCCAGGTAATCCAGGTGGTGTATCGATATTCATTAAAGATAGATACACATCCAGATTGGTTAAACAGTGTGATTCCCTGGAGACACTGCAGGTGCTATACACTGGATTTCCTCCAGGTGCTCTGGTTTCCTCACTCATGCAAAGACATGCTGTATGTGGATTGGGCACTCTAAATTGGCCCTAGGATTGAGTGCATGTGTGTGCCTTCTGTGGAAGGTTGGGTGCCGGGCTGACAACTCAACACCATAAAAATTTCACTGCTAATCATGAGCAGACAGGTGATTCACTGTGGTGACTCCTAACCAGGAAAAGCCAAAAGAAGAAGAAGTGTCTATCAAAATACAGCACAACACAATGGTGTGGGGTGATTTTCACTAACCACCAACTGCATTGGTTACTCGTGCAAAAATTCACTTGCCCAAGTTAGTCCACATCCTTAACTACAATGCCATGAACCAGTGGAGTGACATCCCTACAAGGGGAGCCAACGTACTGCATCAAGTGGTTACCAATATGGGTGACCATTGTAGCACCTCCCCTGTGAGGTCTTCCCTGGTGATATCTGACCACAAAATGGTCTCCTTAAAAGTAAGACTCACACCTGACTCCCTCATTGCAGCAACCACAGTAATAAACTTCAACAAAGCAAATTATAACCTCCTATGGGATGGGATAAATAGCATGACTGCACCTCTCTCCTCAGATGGTACAGACAACTATGCAGAGCTCTACACCAATGCTTTATGCAAGTACCTGTAAAACTGCATAGACTCAGCTCTACATGACAGGAGAAAAACAAGATCCTCATGGCACAGCAAATGGTCATACAATTCCCCCATTTATGTCACTCTCCCACAAGAGGGTCATCAAGAACAAATGCTTGTTGACATACTCATGCTCATGAACCCCATGCAAATGTGTATATAGTATAATTTCTATCGGTAACGGCAATGTTCCTGGTAAGTAGCACATCAGTAGCAATATCTGATTTACATACTCAGGGGTGATATACCTGGGCACACAGGCCTGGCCAGACAGGTTTACACCTACTTTATCATAGATCACCATGTCTCCCCAATAGTAGGAAGAGAAGTATATCATACTCATGCCATTACTGAGAGCACTGTTACCTGATAATGACATAGTTATAATCTTAGTGTATTCTTCCCTCAGCATGCGAATATTTGAGTACAATAGCCATTTTGTCATGCACCTTTCCAAGCACCAGTGGCAATTATACACAGCACAAAGGTTCCACACAAGGGAACATCAAGTCCCCAGTATCTGTCCTGTGGGGAACATCTGAAATAACTTTCATTTTAGCTTGTGTCATATAGACTACTCAGAAGTGATTTCTGCCTTGCATACAGGGCAATGTCTGACCCTGCTGTATTGGAAATGCAGCATATCTGTAGATGGAATGATACATGGATTAGTCGCTGTAAGGACATTAACCTGGTATGTGACATTACTAATACATGCTGGTGAGGGAAATATGTCTGCCAGACTTTAACAAACCTTTGAAACAGACTCCCACTTAATGGCAAACAGTGCACCCCATTGGCCCTCATCAGATACAATCTGTATGATTGCCTGGATGATCATCATTTCACCACAGGCCTTCTGCCTGTGTTCCTTGTGGGCAGGGGCAATATGTGCTGATTGTGTAAATAAGGGTAGGAACTTGACTATGATTTTAAAGGACCTAGTGTCATTGGGCTACTAAAGACTAATGATCCCATGATCAAATATGCTGATGTAAAATGCACATAAAACATCCACACACAAACCTGGCTGCAGTGAGAATAGTACCACTACCAATTAATGTTTACAGAGCACTGCACAGCACAAACACTCCACATTGGATGCAATTAGATTAGAACCCCAACCTATATAATGGTATGCAGTACAGATCACCATACTTAATGCATGGTCCACAGCCCAAGTCTGCTATTAACATCTCTTTAGGTAATGCTGTACTAGATTATATCAGCAGGCCTTGTTGAGGTCAGAAATGTTGAGGCCCAAATCACCTGCTACAACCAAAATACTGCAAAATCCTATCTCTTTCTAATTCAGGGTGATTTTCATACTTATTTTGTAGGGACATGCATACACACACACACACACACACACACACACACACACACACACACACACACACACACACACACACACACACACACACACACACATAAAGTTTCCTGGAGTGAGATTAGAAGCCCTACCTATTTAGTCTTACACACTATGCATCACAGTATTTATCGCACACACCATGTTTAAGTATGACATTACAATGGCAGTTGGTAGTCTTAAGGTACATAACATCAGCAAACCTTGTGGAAGACAAAGGTTTGGAGGATGACATCACCTGCAAGGGCCAAAAAGTGTAAAACCATTGCAGTTTGCCTGGAGAGAGATTAGAACAACTTCCTATCTAACCTTACACACTACAAATCACAATACTTATCGCACGTGCCACAGCTGAAGTCTATCATTACAAAGGAAGTTGATAGTTTTAAGGTACATGACATCAGCAGACCTTGTGAAAGACAGACGTTTGGAAGCTGGCATTACCTGCAATGGCTAAATAGTTTAGAGTCATTACAGTTTGGCAGTCTTTGTGGGATACCCATTTGTTTTGCAGGGAAACACACACACACACACACACACACACACACACACACACACACACACACACACACACACACACACACATGGCCTAAAGTGAGATTAGAGCCCCTACCTATCTAGTCTTACACACTATAAGTCACAGTACATATCACACATGCCACGGCTGACATCTGTTTTATATATGACTGCAGGTGACTACTTGTGGAGGACATAAACTAGACTTGTGTTGAACAGTGTTTCTGGCCTGCAGAGTGACATTGCTTCTTACTCTTCTCTGCATCTAGTAGCCTAGCAGTTAGCTAACTGTAGCAAAAAAATCCAAAACTCAAGAAATCACAAGCTCAAGTATCGCAGACCACACCAACTAGTATTGAACTAGTATAGAACATTCAATACTAGTTGGTGTGGTCTGCGATACTTGAGCTTGTGATTTCTTGAGTTAGCTAACTGTCTTAATCCTAGTTATGTTGCTACTGTAGGAAGTTTGACCATATGTGGCTGTTTGCATTTCGATGGGCAAGCCTGTGGGCAAAAACAGTGTGTCTTGTCAATACGTGCATACACATACCTCCTGTTCACCTGCTGGTGTATGTGCGGTGTCATCCAGCAGGCACAGGGGGCTGTAAGTGCATTATCTACTGAGGAGCCTTACTTTTGGTCCTTTGAGCAACATTATATATGTGTCATAGTGCAGCTTGGATCACCATTATCAGGGTATGTAGAACAATACAGACATACATGCACATATAAATATATACATTTATGTGCATAACAGGGACATATATATATATATATATATATATATATATATATATATATATATATATATATATATATGTGTGTGTGTGTGCGTGTGTGTGTGTGTGTGTGTGTGTGTGTGTGTGTTATGTAGATATATGGAAAGATACAGGAATGTATGTGTGTGTGTGTGTGTGTGTGTGTGTGTGTGTGTGTGTATGTGTGTGTGTATATCTATCTATATATATATATATATATATATATATATATATATATATATATATATATATATATATATAAGGGTCTAAAGGGTCTACTTCTCTTGTTCAAAAACATACTTCTTCAAACAAGAGAAAGTCGAGAATCAATTTACTGAAGCAGAGTACAATGGAGATAAGGAAATATACCCTTTTTTCCTCTGTAGTACAATCTCGGAGTTAGTTATATAAGTAGCAGTGATGTGGGGGGCATATACTACATATTATATACTCTGGAAAGCATTGTACCTTCTTTGGAAACCCTGCGTCTGCCCTTTGCTTTAGACCTGTTTCTGTTTGCCATGTGTTACATACTATCTATCTTAGCTCTGGAGCTTACTGAAACCATGCTTTTGTGACTCACAAGTGTAGGGTTACCACCTGTCCCACTTTGTGAGGTATAGTCCCACTTTGGGCAGTTGTGTCCTGCAAAAAAATTGTAGAAATGGCATATTTTTTAGGACAAAATTATTTCCTATATTTTATGTAATAGTTGCATATAACAGTTATTCTGTATCTGAAACACCGAAATGTTATAAGAAATAGAATAAGCAACTAAAACACTACAAGAATAAGCTTTTATTTATGCACAAAAGTGAAGTTCTGTCCTTTGTATTGACTGTGGGTATGTTTCGACATGCAAAATCTAACATTTGTACCAAAAATATCCCACTTTGGGCATTTGAAAAGGTCGCAACCCTACACGCATGTTCATATGTCTTTCTGTCACCTCATGGATGTGACAAATCTCTATTGCTTTGCTTAATGTCAGATCACTGTCACATAGTAAAATCTTTCTCACTGCAACACTATTAATACCACACACAAGTCTGTCCTTTATCAGCTCATCTTTCAAATCACCTAACCAACATGTTTTAGCTTTATTTCTCAAGTCAGTTATATAAGCTGCAAATGTTTCCGCTGTTTCTGATTTCCTGTGTAAAACAATGCCTTTCTAATGTAATGTTTGTCTACGTGTTGCACATTTCTCTGAACTTATGCTTCAAATACTCTGGGTTTTCCTTTGATTCAGCTTGTACAACAATATGGTGGTCTGCACCTTCACCCTCATACACTGCTGGTGCATATACAAATGAACACTCTTTTTATGGCCTCATATCCTGCTAGGTTTAGCAAAGGGAATGCCTTTGTGCATGCATCTTTATCTGCATAAGCTGCTTGTATGAAAATGTCATACTCTTGTTCAAATATTCTCCAGTTCTCTGCAATATTCTGATCAAATACAAGTGGTTGAGGTTTTCAAAATCCAGCTGACATACACATACTTGTGAAGTGTTTTGCAAATACAAAATAATTGCAAACAAACTTCTCTGGCTTCTCGGTGCTTTATTGTACTTTGCGAAATACCTTTCCAGATTGCTTGATGTTTTATTGTGCTTTGCGAAATAACTTTTTTGAGCTATCAATGTTTTATGAAACTTTGTGGAATAGCTTTTCAAACTTTTCAATGCTTTATGAAGCTTTGCAGAATAATTTATTGGACTTTGAGATGCTTTATGGAATCTTCAATAGGTAAAGGCAGAAATGCTAAAATCAACTAGTTTCAAAATTGGTAAAGGCAAAAACGTTAAAGTCATTGATCATCACTCGCTGTGCTTGCCGAATTGGTAAAAGGAGAAATGCTGAAGTAATCACTTGAAACTTTATCGATAAAGGCAGGAATGCGACAGTCATAAATCATAACTTAAAGTCATCATTTTAAGAAACATTCAAGAAATTTATGATGCAACTGAGCGATTCAAGAGCACTGTAATACTCTTGTAATCTCTTGTAAGAAAACATTTCCTTAATGCAAGAAACATATCAAGCAACTGTACAATGCAAATAAATCAGACGTTTGTTGTCACAAATTCAATATCTTTTGAGGTATTTGCACTTTGCAGATGACTACATACAATATACTGCAATGTCCCCAAAATGGTGTTACCTTGCTAGTTAACGCTTTACAGTACAAGAAACACTCTGTAATGGCGGCACTTTGCATAGACACACCCAGCACAAGAACTTTTCTTGAAATAACCATGTTTTGAATTACACAAGATAGTTGCACTTTGCATACAGTGAACTTTTTGAAATACATGCACAGTAATAAACACACACACTGTAAGCACTTTTACACACTCTGGGATACTTTGAATAATTGTAATGATGCCCTTGACACAATACGAAGTTATAGCTATATTCAAACACAGCAATTTGCCCAACACAAGCAGTTGCCTTGCCTTATTTTTGCTTACTGTGCTCTTTCTTTTTCTTATTATATTCTTTTTGCTCATTTAAGCCCTTTTTCTTTATGTCCGGCATACTTTCTTTGTGGTCATGTTACTCTAAACACGCCCGAATCTGCTTTAAACACATTCATTCTGCCTTAAACATGCTCATTTTGCCTTAAACATATTTGTTTTGCACTTTAAAATCAATCATCTTGTCAAATACTTTTATCTTAAACTTTTTTTAGTTAAACTTTTTGTACTTTCTGCTTGACTGATAATGTGTTTTGTGCCCTTGTAATGCCTTTTCTTGCCTCTTTGCTTCGAGTAAATAAATCATATTATTTTTCATTAACTTTGATTCTTTCTGATTGTGTTTGTATTGTTTTCTCTCGGTTTTACCATCACTGTTGTCTTTCCATCTCATGGCTCCAAATGTTCTTCTCTCTTCCATCCTGGTTCTGACACCATGTCTCTTTCGTGTTGGTAGACAAATAAATGAGTCTTTGTGGGTTCTGTTTAAGCAGCTTTATTCTATACAGACACATCACTGTAAAGACATTGACTATGACTAAGTAACTTATATTCAAAAAGACTACTGTGATCATACATGCTCACTCACTGGCTGCTTCTGCAAAATGGCACTAGGGATTGCACATGTCTGGAATTTATACATGCACGCATAGCCTTGCATGCTTCTTAAAGAATTAGCACACACACACACACACACACACACACACACACACACACACACACACACACACACACACACACACACACACACGTTGCACTCTGATCTATACTGTTTGACAAATCCTATTAGATTTTGCAAGAATAACAGTGAGATGAGACAGCTGCATGCATTTAAATGTGTGTACGTGTGTGTGTGTGTGTGTGTGTGTGTGTGTGTGTGTGTGTGTGTGTGTTCTCATACATCATGTTTGCTTCAATTATACTCATTTCTAAGTGATTTTGAATATTGCTTTATATAGTGAAATTGTACATTAGATATGTTATGGAGGTCACAGAATATATGTTGTAAATGGTGAAAATTGTGATTTGTGTGATATGGTGAGAGGTAGCATTAGAAAACTCTTTGAGTTAGTATATCTGACAAAATAATGAGATCAGAGTGAGATTATTGGGGGTGTACTCTCCCACATGGTATTTATGGGGTAGATTAAGTTCCCACTTAAAACAAACATGTATATGAGTGACTATAGTGCGTTTTGTAAGTCAGTGCATGTTGTCAGTATGTGTCAAGGATCAAATGAAACTGTTGCATGTCTGAAGAGTTGGTTACAGTATTCTATATGGATAATGTCAGGTGAATCCATTTTGACAACATATACTATAAGCAACATAGACATGCAGTCTCATATAAGCAATCAGTTTCATATACCAAAATAATTCACTTAGTGAAATGTCCTTAATGATGATCTGAAATTATTTTTGTTTCTCTCTCTCTCTCTCTCTCTCTCTCTCTTTCTTTAAATCAATATTCCTGATCAGCTTGGATGTTAGAGGAAACACTAAATGTGGACTAAGGGCACTTATTCATGCAGGTAAGGTAAAATAATCCATCTATAGTGCCATAGTTATCACAGAAGTTGCAGGAATATCTAGTAATGTACTGTAACAACTGAGACAAAAACAAAACTTGCCAACAACTGCTACAAATTATTCTCCTGGAAGGTGGTTACACCGAGGCGCTAGAGTGAAGAATACATTTCTTTGTGGAAATATTCTGCAGTTGGTGGTTCTTCCTAGCAGTGGACCTGTATCAGTTGCTGGCAATATCTAGTAATGTAACTGATGTTCTCATCAACATTTTTTAGTGGGCAGCACACAGTATGTTAGTGTCCTTTTGTTCTTATTAGAAGTCAGGCATAAAATGTACATCTCATTGCTGACTATTCCAAAGCACAGCAATGACGTAATATGCAGGAAGACTGTTTAAATGCACAAAACAATAAGCTTATATTTGCTTTAAGCCCAGAATATGATCAAAGGAGAAGTACTAATCTCCTATTACAACCTGTCATGATCACTGAAGATATCTAAATAAGATGTGTTTCTTTTTGTCACATAGGGTTGACCCCATTATTTCTTTTGTTGCCATCTGTGTTTAAAAAGGTATGACATATTAATGGTAGACAAGACAAAGAATTAAAAAGAAGAATATTAGGGGAATGTGATGTTCGATGACTCTATTATTAATAATTGTTACAAATCTTGTCACTTAAAGACTGCAAGGAAATACTATGATTTTTAGATAAAGAATACATTCTATTTTTGACTCATTCATTTGTTAAACCCACTAGAAGGCAGTTAAATAACAAGTACAATAATTGTAATGTCTCCCAGGCTTAACACTTATAGATATTTCAGTGTTATTAATGAAATTACTTTCAGGAAAGGTAAAATATACTACTATATTTATTCACTGAGGAACTAATGATTTGGTAAACACTCCATTCATTTTAATGAAAAACACAATACTTAATAGATTAATTGAGAAAAATAATATAAGGATTCTTCTTGATGAAATAATTTCAAGTTTCAGATGTAGTGATTATGGTCATACCAAGGCTGTTTTATGCAACAACTGGTTGAGATGTTTCAGCACCAGTTACAGCCTTCAATTGATAAAATACTGGAAGGTTTCCACTGGGGATCATAGAATGTATGTTAATGGTCATCCTCATTTGATTTCTTAAGGGGCAGACTTTATTAATTGTAAACTGAAATCTGAAATACAAACTTATTTTTTATAGCATCAGTTACATTTTTTAACAAATTACAGAACTCACAACATCTAATGAAAATAACGAGAAGCAACAAAGTCACTGAATGTAACTCTGGTCAAAGTAGAACAAAATCACAAGAACGAAACAAGAGTTACAAACCACGACCTCCATCTGATGAAGCGTAGACAGTTCCTACGTGAAAGCGCTATTTTTTCCTGGATCCCAATAAACTGCTTTGCCATATTCTGGATTGGATTTTCTGTGATATTCTGGATTGGATTTTCTGTGACATTGGTTTTGTGAACATCGTGGTTTGTAACTCTTGTTTCGTTCTTGTGAACATCTAATGAAACTTTGAATCTATAGTGTAATGCAAGCAGTATTGGGAATAAATTCCATGAGTTACATTTTTAATACATCATGAACATGATATCTTAATTATTACTTGAGCATAGGACTCTTCTACTTTAGATTTCCTTGGATATGTAAAAAATAGAATGTTTGCAAACAGAGAGAAATGGTGGAGGAGTTCTGGTATTATTAAAAGTGGCTTGACATTAGAATTTAACTTAAAATTTGAAACAATTGTGGTTGACATATATTCCTGTTTGGCTTCTAATGACCTGAGTCAGATTTGCCCATACAAAAAACATCTGTGAATACACAAACCCACCATGAATTTCTTGATTTTCTACAACAGCATTTTTAACATAATTGTATTATTATGATTGGAAACCTTAACTATCCAAAATTGAATTGGGTTGAATATTTATCAATGAGTGCTTTAGAAACTGAGTTTCTGATTGTTTATTAAATCATAACCTGGTTCAACTAGTTGATTCACCAATGAGAGGGGAAAATACCCTTGACATACATTTTACTAATATCTCGAGTAAACTCAGTAGTTTTAGTTTAAAACCTCCAGCATGCAACTCAGACCACAGATCCATAACCTTATACATTTCTATAAATCATCACCGGAGGTACAGATTTGATTAAAATATATAACTTTAATAACACTGATAACTCAAGAATAAGACAGAGAATAAGTTCAGTGGACTGGAAAGAATTGTCATGTTTCGCACAGGATGGTAGATACTAATAGTTGCAAAACATTCTGCAGGATTCTAAGTAGCATGAAACATGACCAATCAGGGCATCTGGAATTGCTGTTTACCTATAGCCTCCAAACAGGCTTTGTGTCATCTGACTGGACAACAGCAACTGTCACCCCTCTGCACAAAGGTGGGCCATCTACAGACCCATAAGTCTCACTAGTCTTATATGTTAAACCATGGAAATAATTATCATGTAAATTAACAGTAGTAATATAATAAACCTCCAGACATTGAACCCAACACAGTTTGGTTTCATCAAGGGCAGATCATGCCTACTCAACCTAGTGGACTTCTTTGAGAAGGTCACCAAAACAATGGATGAGAGCAAAATGATTCACACTGCCTACCTTGACCTGGACAAGGCATTTGACACAAAACCACAGTCAAGCATTGTTGACAAACTCAAAAGGTTAGGTACAAACCCATATGTCACCCAGTGGATAGCCAACTTGCTCACAGACAAGACCCAGGAAATTAGACCTGGGGAGTCCACCTCTACAAAGTGGCCAGTCGCAAATGAAGTCCCTCAGGGATCAGTCCTTGGACCACTCATTTTTGGCATTTACTTCTCTGAACTCAAGGCCAATGTCATTGGTCTCTGGCTGACTAAATTTGCAGATTAGGAGCTGTCATTGAATCTAACACTGACACAACAAATGTTCTCCAGGAGGAGCTGACACAGACAAACAACTGGTGTCAGAGCCATGGACTAAAACTAAGTGCCAAGAAATGCATAATAGTATCCTTCGAGAAGTCATCCACCACTGGTAACTATCATGTTAACAACACACCCCTTAGAGTTCACCCAGTAGTCAGGGACTTAGAAACACATATTGATAGTAATCTAGCCTTTGACCATGATGCGTCCACAGTAGTGAGGAAATCCTTCTACGTTTTTCAACTTATAAATGAAGGCATGGCACATAAGTCCAAGGAAGTCATGTTCCATTGTATTTGTCATTCATCAGATCTATCATTGAGTACAATACCCCTTTGATATGTACCTAACTAGGCATATCCCACAATTGGAACATCCAGAGAGGTTCCTCACCAAAAGAATACAGGCTTAAGTAAAATGTCCTATGCAGACCACCTCAAGGCTCTATCCTTGTATTCTGTCTCCTATAGGCTTTTGAGGGGAGATGTATGCCTGACATGCAGAACATTGTCAGACCTCACTCTGATGAACTTCCTGCATATCCACAAAGCAGACAGCACCAGAATTATCCATTCTAAAGACTGAAACGTTGCCTGTGATATAAATAGGACCTGCTGGAGAGACAAGTATGTATCCCAGAGATGACCCCGTCTTTGGAACAGGCTCCCCATCCATGTGAAGCAAAGCTCCTCACTAACCCAATTCAAGTGCAACCTTGGCAATTTGATAGGGAACAGGAAATTCATCCCTGGTTTGGCACCTATGTCTCTAATGGACACAAACAACCTATAAATGGTTCATCTCACAGACCCTAGCTTGTAAATGTTTCATCTCCCAAGACACTGCTTACACTTATCAAGGGTAATAGAACTTGTCAGAGATTTAGGTTGCATGGCTAGGCTTAAAAAGGCCATTGTGGTCATTAGCTTAGTAAACACCTATGAACCTATGAACTTATGACTCTAAAGAGTTGAATAAAAGAGAGCAAATAAAATTAGTAAGTTGCCCTACTGGTGGAATTCTGCTTTGTGCAAACTGTATAAAAATAAAAAAAAAAAATATTTTCAAAAATGCACATATAATCCTCCCTCTGTATCTAAGAAGAAATTCAGCTCAAACACACACACAAAAAAACTTAAGCTTGAAACACAAGAAAGTTCAAAATGAAATTGGCCTCTCAAAACACATAAAAATGAAAACATAAGTATATTAATTTACTGTCATCTAATAAAGACTTCATTTTTGGACTTATGATTGATAGAAATATGATGACTGATACACAGATAATTGCAGAAGAAATTAATAAGTTTTATTCTAAATTGAATTTTGCGGTGGTGGTGCTGCGGTAGCGTTGTCACCTCACAGAAAGACGTCCTGTTCGATTCTCAGCTAAAGCGCCTTCTGTGTGGAGACATGCGTGAGTGGGTGTACCTTTATTGAAGGTTGTGCGTCAGAGCTGGCAACTCAGTAAATAAAAATCTACTGCCAATCATTAGTGGACCGGAGTTCTGCTGTGGCAACCCCTAACCGGGAAAAGCAAAAAGATACAGCAACAACATTCTAAATTGAATTCTGTTACAAATTCACATTCAGAGTTCACATTGAGCCCACTCTGTAGGTTACATGTCCTTAGATTAGTCTTAAACTAATCACAGACTGTTTAAAAAATTGGCAAGAAGTCATATATGAGTTCCAATAATATACAGGCTATTTTAATGCACAGCTCGCAAGAGTTCTTACTCGTGTATTATACTTAATTTATTACGCTCTTCTGTGTAATTGCTTAGTTCCCATTGAATGGAAAAATCATTAATAACATCGATACATAAAAGAGGTGACACAATGGATCTGTCAAACTACAGACCCATTAATTTAACCTCTGTTTTTTGTAAATGCTTTGAAAGAACCTTATTGATGATGATAAAGAATGAGTACAATAACTCTAGCGATTATGAGCTATATCAATATGAGTTCTGTTATGGTAGGTCAACATTACCTAACTTGGTGGAATTCTACGATCAAGTATCTGTTGTATAAGACTCATCCTTAACAGTAGGTGTTATTTATACTGATCTGGTCAAGGCAAACTGTGGTGCAGTTAAGTACTGCAGAATGCTTGGTACTCGGGATTATGTTGACATAAACATTTAAGGAACAAATAACAATAAGGCATAAATTAATTGACTGAGTAAGCAAAGGAGGCTATTGTTTAAAGTGGTTTTGGAGGTATTTGGTGCTGGAGAAATCACTTTTTGGTAATAACCATAAATACAGAGCCTCTAAACTTCAAAAGAAGAAAGTCCCAATCTTTCTGTAGTCAAGTTTTCAAAAGATTGAGACTACCCAAACAATACTTATTTTATTTTGTTTTTCACCTTTTCCCTCTTCCCTGAATATTTTATATTTTTTATTTTTCAAATAATAAATTTACTAGTATTATCTTATTTTTAGCACCCAAAAGAACTTTAATGACATTACGAAGACAATCAGATTTATTAAATCGAAGCCCCAATATTCTATTCATAGGATTGTAGGATCATAGGAGGTTACTAGGCTAATGGCCCCAGAGCCCTTACAAGCCTAGTCAAGTTCAACAAATGTTTACAAGCATGTCTGGGTCAAGCAGACACCAAAATTAGCACCTATTGCCACTGTCCAAGAGGGAAACAGGTGGACCCCCTTGGGAGAATTTCCAGTTACCCATCCGATCGTCCAAATTGAGCTTAAATAGGGCCAATGTGGGGGCTTTATTTAACATGAATAGGAAGCTTGTTCCAAGGGTGGGGTAACTTCTGTGAAACAAATCTCTCTCTCCAGCAATTCTGTTGATGTCACATACCAGGTTAAGGTCCTTTGAGTGAGTGACCCGTGTGCCATTTGACTTGCAAATGTGCAGCATTTCCAGCAAAGCTGGGTCAGCGATTGCTCTATATGCAAGGCACAGGTCACCTCTGAGCAGTCTGTATGACAAAAAGTAAGGTGACAATGATTTCAGTCTGTCCGCATAAGACATATCTTGACGACCCTGAATTGTCTTCGTAAGGAAACTTTGTGGTCTCTCAAATTGCTGCAGGCATTTGGAAAGGAACATACCAAAGGGAACGTTGAACTCTATTATTGGCCTGATGAGGGAAGAGTACAATATTCAATTCATAGGATTCATGAAGAGTACATGGGGGTTATAATCTCTTTTTTTTCTGGAGGCAATGCCTTTACTTATGAGATGAGCAAAATAAAATGCCCTTCTTACCACTGTGGAGACATGGTGATTGAAGTTAAGGTTGCTGTCAACCTGTGTGCCCAGATCTCTCACTACTGACTGTGTGCTTAGGGTATTGCTATTGATGTGGTAGTTTGCAGGAACATCACCCTTGCTGAAGGGGATGATAATGCATTTTTTGCATTAAGTTTAATACCATGACTATAGCACCATTCATTAGTCTGTGTAAGACCTTCTTGCGGGATGTTCACATCTCTAAGGGTTTAAATGACTGCTCCCATTTTTCAGTCATCAGCAAACTTTGTCAGTCACAGTCATCTAGTTTTAGCCTGTACTTCAGAGAAGTAGATTCCAAACAATAGAGGGTCTCAGGACTGATCCCTGTGGAACACCACTAGTTATGGGTCTGCTGGATGAGGTGGAGTCTCCTGTTTTGTCCATATGAGTTCTATCAGTGAGCCAGTTTGCAACCCACCTGACAAAATAGGGGTTGATTTCCAGCTGGGTGAGCTTATCAATGATGCCTGAGTGGGGGATTGTGTCAAAGGCCTTGGCTAAGACTAGGTAGGCTGTATGCACAGATCTGCCTGCATCTATGGCTATGGTGACTGTCTCAAAGAAGTCCACTAAGTTTAATAGGCATGATCTTGCCTTGACAAAGCCAAACTGGGTGGGGTTGAGCATTTGGAGATTTCCTATATCTTTGTTAAAAAGGTCAATGATGATTCATTCCATGGCCTTGTAGATAAGGCTGGTCAGGCTAATGGGTCTATAGTTCCCGGGATCTATCGATGCACCCCCTTTGTGCAAAGGGATAACAGTAACAATTTTTCATTCCACTGGGATGAAGCAAGAGCTTAGGCTGTCACTGAAAAGCATGCTCAATGGTGATGCTAATTCCTGTTTTAACCCATGTAGGACACAGTCCAGGATGTTGTCTAGTCCCATAGAGGCTGTGAATTTGGCCTTGGAGAGGGCATGTAAGACCTGCTCCTTGGAGATACTAAGTGGAGGGCAGGTGTTTGGGTGTTTTGGGATATATGTGGTGGGGACAGAGGAGTGAAGTTTTTGCTGAATCTGTCAGCCAGCAGGTTTCCCATATCCACAGGTTCTATATACTGTATTTAATACCATTAACTATAAGTTCAGAGCAAATCTGGACCTTACCTTTGAGGTTACAGATGTAGCTAAAGGTCACCTTGTTGTTATCCTTAGGGAAGTTCATTTGGATTCGTAGTTAGCTTTGGAGGACTTCACTGGGAGTCTTATTTGCTTGTTTAAGTTGAGGAGGAAGTATTTCCAGTTTTGAGACCATTCCTTCCTGTTCTTAACCAGCAATTTCTTTCTCCTATAGTATAGCTTATTAATAGCAGCTGTCTACTGGGTAGGTTTGTTTTTCCTTGAAGATCTTGCTTTGGTTTTATCAGGTATGGCAGAGAAAGTACAACTGTACAGGGCTTGTATAAAGCATTAGTGTATAACTCAGCATAGGTGCCTGTTCCATCAGTGAGGGGAGTGTAAGAGGTTGTAATTGGCCTTGGAGAAATGTTTTAGTCTAGTTGTTGTTAAGGGGGTAGGGGGTCTTGTGTTATAGTTATCTCTAGTGAGACTAATTTTTGGTTCGATCTCAACAGGGATGGCCACACACTGGGAGTAATGCAGCTGTCTCCCATTTTGGTGTGCACCAGGTCCAGGGCATTTGAGCCCCTTGTGGGTGTATCAACCAGCTGGTGTAGGGCATTGGAGTTAACAAAGTCCAGGAACTTTTGGGCAAGTAAGTTAGAACATGTATAATTTACCCAGTCTATGGATGGGTAATTAAAGTCACCCAAAACCAGGGTGTTTGGTTGTATCTTGATTGACTCAAGTAGATCCAAGCAGGCTGAGTGGATGTCCTGATTCATGAAGGGGCTCCTATAGCTGGCAATGACCTGAAGAGAGGTCTTAACCTACAGTTAATTGCAAATTAAGTAATTCAAGGGAACCATGCTGTTTAATCAATCTAGCGGTGTATTTACCTTTAATGACTATCAATACACCACCTCCTTTAGTTCTCATGCCTTCAGTTTGCGGTCTGAATGTGTGGAAGGAAATGTAATCTGGTATAGCTGGGGTGATCTCCACAGCCTTAAACTAGGCCTTAGTGACTGCACAAATGTCAACATCTTCCAAGGTGAGGACTGCTTCCAGTGAGTGTAGTTTATGGTTTAGACTCCTAGCAGCATAACCTTGAGGTTGTTTTTAGAGGGCAATTTTACATTGGGAATTTTTTCTTGTGACATTGCCTAAAATGACACTATGGGGATGGCAAGAGCCTTAGCCAGTAACCAAAATCCCAGGGGTGACAGATGAAAACCATCTTTGGCAAAGCATTGAGGTTTGTTGACCATGTCATCCCAGGCTGACAGATACTGGATCCCCTTTGAATGACACCAGAAACTAAGCAAATTGTTGAAGTCAATCATTTTTTGTTTGTCATGAGTGTAGTGAGGTATCATCCTAGCCAAAGGTAAAATGCTGCTCAAGGCTAGGGACATAATTTCCAGAGAAACATAATCTGAGAGTTCAGTCATGTCTGTCTTCATATAGTCCAGTGAAGTAAATCTCAAGTTGTTCACACCAACAGGATCATAACAGTGCCTGTTGTTGAGAGGCTTGAGTGTGTGGGTGATGTGGTGGATCCTAGCACCTGACAGACAGCCGACAGCAAACTTTTCATTATCCAGGCTGGTGACAGGGACATTTTTGTGTTTCACAATTGAGTCGTCTATGACAAAGATGTTTGTTTTTGTGTTATTCCTTAGGGGCTTAACTGGTGAGGCACTGTTGTGTAATATATTATGTGTATTATGTTCTGTAGAGGATTTATTACGTGAAGCATGCTTGTGTTTATGTTTGGGAGGTCTCTGATGTTTAGGTAAGCTTCTTGTAAGGACCTCCACATATGTGGGTTTATGTGTTGTTGATTTAATAGGTGCAGGAGGTAAGGTGTGCATGCTGACAACCTGTTTAGTATCAGATGCACTGACTGGTGAGCGAGACAGCCTGGATTCTAGGTTCTTGTTATAGATGCATGTCTCACATAATGAATTTGTGTGGACTAGAAGAAGTGGGTTGTCAATGTACATGAGGCAACATTGGCTCAGGATGCCCATGTTGACCAGGCTGGCTGGATAAACCGTGGGAAATTCTCCATCCATAATGCTAGGTAAGTTGTTGTGGTCAGAAAACAGGGAGAGGACAGGAAGAAAGAGGTAAAGTAGAAGACAGGAGAAGCAGACAAAAAATACAAAGGTTTAGTGGGTAGGATCTTTATTGGTACCTCAGGAGCTTCACTGAATGTATCACCTGTCAGTAAGGGATAATCACAAGAACTCACTGATGGAGTACCAGCAGAGTACTACTGGGAAATTTGCAGTCAAAAGTGTTTGCGTCTGTAACCACCAACAGTGCCCCTGTAGAGCAGCAGTGCAAAATGTACAAATGCGGTGCTATGTAACAAATGCACACAAACTGATCTAAACAAATTAACCAATGAAAAAGCTCAAAACTGAGCTCTGTTCAAGCAACCTTCGATCAGATGAGTTCGAACTGCAAAGTCCTGCCACTAGGGTGCAGCAGAACCATCTACAACAAAAGATGGCCTGGTTTAGTGCTCAAGTTATGCAAGCAGAACTAGATTCAGCAGGTCTGAATCTAGTCTATGCTATAGCAAACAAAGTGCAACAATTTCAGAAAAAAAAAAAAAACGTTCAAACAATCGGTGATATGGTAACAATGCTGTTCAAAAATATACAGTAAAAAATTCGACTTAAGTTTTGTAGAGATCAGCAGATGGCTTCAATTTGCTTATGTAGCAAATGAGAGCAAACTGATTTAAACAAATTAACCAATTAACCAATAAAAAAGCTCAAAACTGAGCCCTGTTCCAGTAACCTTCAATCAGATGAGTTCTAACTGCACCTCCCCCCCACCACTATGATGCAGGTGAACCCTCTCCAACAACATATGGCCTGGTTTAGAGCTCATATTATACAAACATAACTAGATTCAGCATATCTGAATTTAGTCTATGCTACAGCAAACAAAGTGCACCAATTTCAGAAAAAAACAACAGTTCAAATAAGCAGGCACAATAAGCCTTCAAACAACAATTTACCACCTCAGAAGGACAGAAGCTACCATCTCCTCCCACAGGAGTGTAGACCACAAGCCTACTTAATATCAAATAACTGGCCTGAATCCCAAGTGCTTAAACCAGAACTAAGACACTTTCAGAATGGCAGACACACTAAGCCTTCAAACAGCAATTCACAACTTAGAAGGGTGTAAGCTACATCTCCTGCTACGAGAGTGTAGACCACAGACCTTCCTAATGTAAAACAACTGGCCTGAAGCCCAAGTGCTTAAATGGAATGGCTTGGAATATCAGTTACAATTTAATCAGGCTACTAACAAGCAGTAATAAATGCAGCAGAATAAATGCAATTGAACAATTTTAAGAACAAGCAGCAAAAGCAAAATGAAGTAATAAAGTAGGAAGAAAGACAGATACTGCAAAAGCAGATGAATAAAGTGCAATTGTTTTAGGTTAAGTGGGAAGGGAGGATACAGAAGAAAAATTAAGGGTTGAGAAACTAAGTGGATAGGCCTTCCCAAATGATCTGTCTGTATTCAGTAAAATGAGCTGATGAGATGGGACTGGGAAAAATATCCAAAATCAGATTTACACTAGGGGCAGGCGACTCAAAAGCCACCAAATTAAAGAACGCAACAACAACTGGGTGGGTGGGAGGGGAAAATAAAATCAGCCAGAGATCAGCAATATTCAGGCAGAGAAGAGCGGCCAGCCACCAAACAAACACTTCAACTAACTAGAGAAACTTCTAACTCAAAGAGCAATGCTGTTTCTCAGCTCCTGACACTAATTAACTGATGTTATTCACTTTTTGAAAAGGAATTCTTTGCTAACTTTTTTTTTTACCTGACCCTAGCCAAGACCTCTTAAAACTCCAGCACAACAGAAAACTTAAAAAATTACAAATATAATAAACGAATAACATACAAAATAGAAGAGATCAACCCTTAAATGAAAAGCTTTAAAGCTTCAATTTAAAATAAATTGCAGCCGGAGATCAGTAATATTCAAGTAGAGTAGAGCAAGCAGGCCACTAAGCAAACACTTCAGCTAAATAGGATATTTGTAACTGAAAGCCACTATAAACAATCCATCTTGTGATTGCATTTTGCTCCCTCCCGTCAAAAAAAAAAAAGATCAGTTTTACTTTGCATGCAGTTTGGAAAGCTTCTCCTATGAGTGGATGCATAGCCGTCTGCCAAAGCACTAACTTCCCAAACTCAACTCCCTGAAAAAAACATAATTTTCAGTATTTTTTGCAGGGAATCAACCCACCAAACCCTCTGTGTGAGGGGCTGCACTACCACCCCCTAAATAATATAATCAACTCCATGATTACACTTTCAGGGGGAAAGTGTAAACATTGGGAAATAGCATTTAATGCCGGATTGGTTCCTTAGCAATGCCTATCAACAGAGTTGCAAGCCTTGTTGTAAATCCATTTTCACAAAATTAAAGGTCAGGGGCAATGGAATTTCTCCAGCAGTAGTATAGCCATTTGCAAACATATACATACTGCCTAAATATGGTAGCTTTCCTGAAATATATGTTTTCTTAGGGACAACCAAAAACATCTTTCATCAATCTGTCATTGTTTGTATTTTCTTTAAGAACTTTTTTCTGTTTTGCTATTTCTGTTTGTTGCCTTCCAATCTAAGCCCTAGAATATCAAATTCACTTAAAGTAAAATTAATTTCTGCATTTCTTATCCACCTCTCTGAACCCCCATTAGTTTTTTGACCTATTCAGCTATAGTCCTGCTGCACCCAAAATGTTTTCTATTATGAAAGCTATCACTTTCAACCATTGCTGGTTCTTGGCTACTAACAAATCATCTGCATAGGTTAACATTAATGGCACCTTTATCCTTTCCTTAACTTCCCAGCTACCATCCTCAAACTCTGCTCTACATGTTTGTATAACTGTGTTCGCAACCATCACAGGCAATCACATGTTCATTGGATGACCCTACTTTACCCCCCCCCCTTTCCTGCCTTATCTTTTACCCACTTATTCATTGTCCATCATAGGCACAAGAATTTTAATAACTTTTCCACACTGTCCTTTTCATCTTTTTCTCTTGCCTTATATTCTTTTAAAATGTTCAACATTTCCCCACAATTAAAACAATCAAACACCTTAACCACATTACACACTATTCCTTTTCTTTCTGGTTCCACATATCCTTACACTCAACTACTTTTTTAGCTATCATTAGCATTTCAGTTATTCTTTTCCCTTTAACCATTGTACACATTTCAGTTATTATTTTCCCTTTAGCCATTGTACATATTTCAGTTATTCTTTTCCCTTTAACCATTGTACACATTTCAGTTATTCTTTTCCCTTTAACCATTGTAGACATTTCAGTTATTCTTTTCACTTTAGCTATTGTACACATTTCAGTTATTCTTTTCCCTTTAACCATGTACACATTTCAGTTATTCTTTTCCCTCTAACCATTGTACACATTTCAGTTATACTTTTCCCTCTAACCATTGTACACATTTCAGTTATTCTTTTCCCTTTAACCATTGTACACATTTCAGTTATTCTTTTCTCTTTAACCATTGTACACATTTCAGTTATGCTTTTCCCTTTAACCATTGTACACATCTCAGTTATTATTTTCCCTTTAACCATTGTACACATTTCAGTTATTCTTTTCCCTCTAACCATTGTACACATTTCAGTTATTCTTTTCCCTCTAACCATAGTACATATTTCAATTATTCTTTTCCCTTTAACCATTGTACACATTTCAGTTATTCTTTTCCCTTTAACCATTGTGCACATTTCAGTTATTCTTTTCCCTTTAACCATTGTACACATTTCAGTTATTATTTCCCTCTAACCATTGTACACATTTCAGTTATTCTTTTCCCTTTAACCATTGTACACATTTCAGTTATTCTTTTCCCTTTAACCATTGTACACATTTCAGTTATTTTTTTCCCTTTAACCATTGTACACATTTCAGTTATTCTTTTCTCTTTAACGATTGTACACATTTCAGTTATTCTTTTCTCTTTAACCATTGTACACATTTCAGTTATTCTTTTCCCTTTAACCATTGTACATATTTCAGTTATTTTTTTCCCTCTAACCATTGTACACATTTCAGTTATTCTTTTCCCTCTAACCATTGTACACATTTCAGTTATTCTTTTCCCTCTAACCATAGTACACATTTCAGTTATTTTTTTCCCTTTAACCATTGTACACATTTCAGTTATTCTTTTCCCTTTAGCTATTGTACACATTTCAGTTATTCTTTTCCCTTTAACCATTGTACACATTTCAGTTATTCTTTTCCCTTTAACCATTGTACACATTTCAGTTATTCTTTTCCCTTTAACCATTGTACACATTTCAGTTATTCTTTTCCCTCTAACCATTGTACACATTTCAGTTATTCTTTTCCCTCTAACCATTGTACACATTTCAGTTATTTGTTTCCCTTTAACCATTGTACACATTTCAGTTATTCTTTTCCCTTTAACCATTGTACACATTTCAGTTATTCTTTTCCCTTTAACCGTTGTACACATTTCAGTTATTCTTTTCCCTTTGACCATTGTACACATTTCAGTTATTCTTTTCCCTTTGACCATTGTACACATTTCAGTTATTCTTTTCCCTCTAACCATTGTACACATTTCAGTTATTCTTTTCCCTTTAACCATTGTACACATTTCAGTTATTCTTTTCCCTCTAACCATTGTACACATTTCAGTTATTCTTTTCCCTTTAACCATTGTACACATTTCAGTTAATCTTTTCCCTTTAACCATTGTACACATTTCAGTTATTCTTTTCCCTTTAACCATTGTATACATTTCAGTTATTATTTTCCCTTTAACCATTGTACACATTTCAGTTATTCTTTTCCCTCTAACCATTGTACACATTTCAGTTATTATTTTCCCTTTAACCATTGTACACATTTCAGTTATTCTTTTCCCTCTAACCATTGTACACATTTCGGTTATTCTTTTCCCTTTAACCATTGTACACATTTCAGTTATTTTTTTCCCTTTAACCGTTGTAGACATTTCAGTTATTCTTTTCCCTTTGACCATTGTACACATTTCAGTTATTCTTTTCCCTTTGACCATTGTACACATTTCAGTTATTCTTTTCCCTCTAACCATTGTACACATTTCAGTTATTCTTTTCCCTTTAACCATTGTACACATTTCAGTTATTCTTTTCCCTCTAACCATTGTACACATTTCAGTTATTCTTTTCCCTTTAACCATTGTACACATTTCAGTTAATCTTTTCCCTTTAACCATTGTACACATTTCCATCCAGCTTCTTTTTTCATGACATGCCAGTGCTGCTAACTGAGCATGAGTTGGCTGGGTAGACATTGTGTTTTATTTTACGTGAGTCACATTAGTTTAAGTTTAAAAAAATATATATTTTTATGCCTATTCTTCCTGGTCAACAAAAATGCTGAATGCTTATATACATGGAACCTTATTATCTTATAGACATTTTCATTCTGAACTACTGTGACACTAAATGTTGCCTTGTATTTTGTCTTAAAGGTTTTTATCTTCTTAGGTGGAATATGCAGAAATGTCAAAAGTTAACCTTTCCATTTTACTTTGAGAAAATGTACATGCATACAATGTATCCATTCTATAAAAATCACAATACATTTGGGTGTGTTTGTGTATATGTATTGTGCTATTGGGTGCTTATGTGTGTGTGTGTGTGTGTGTGTGTGTGTGTGTGTGTGTGTGTGTGTGTGTGTGTGTGTGTGTGTGTGTGTGCATGTGTGCGTGTGCGTGCGTGTGTGGTTGTGTGTGTGTGTGTGTGTGTGTGTGTGTGTGTGTGTGTGTGTGTGTGTGTGTGTGCTCATGATTGTGGTGATAATAACAAAAATAATATAACATTTGAGGGAAATTATACTTTTATGAATTTTTGTTTAGTGCCTGTCATTTTTTTAACACTACTATTTATTTAATTCAGCCTGGCCTAGCTCTACAGCACAGAGAGATAGAGTCATGTCTGTGACCCATTTGACTAGGGTTCATTTACCATCTGCAATGCTGATGGATGCAGGCAGGGAGGGAGATTTGTGAAGAGTCTTGGCATGCTCACCCTTAGTGGATACCTGAAAAATCATTACCTGATACTTGAGAACAAGAATGCAGGACTGCTTTGTCAAACAATGGCATACCCACTTCAGTCATGAACCAAACACACTCATGAGATGAAATGTTATCAGGATAAACTTTGAACCACACATGATAGCTGTCTCAGTGATGGTTCATCCTACATGACTTTTGCACCACTAATGGGAAATGAATGGAATGATTGACCAGGAGGGGACTAAAGATCAGTACACATCAGGGACAAAACCCAGCAAAAACTATTTTAATTCCGTTTAGTATAAAGAACTATGAATGCGTGTTTTTTTATTTAGCAATGGTATGAGTCAAGAATGTTACATGGAAGAATTTGGAGAAGTTTTTGACACATACACACACACACACGCACACACACACACACACACACACACACACACACACACACACACACACACACACACACACACACAAACACACACACTTAGAATGTGATAGATTTTGATAAAAAGGGACATTAAAATTTATTAGCTCTACTTTATGATGAAATCGACCATGTGTTGAATTTTAAATTTCAAATTTTTTTTTTAATTTGTCAGTAATGAAAGTGGTGGGAATGCAGCAAATATATTGGTACTTTTGGAGTGCAAGTGGCAATGTGAGTGTGAAGCATTTAAATGAATTGTTTTGCTTCTACTGATAGTCTATCAGTAGATCAGTCATAACAAAACTAGTTAAATATGCCATCATTTCAAATATCATTAAATATTTTGTTGACTTGAAAATGGACTTATGAATAACTAAGCACTTGTCAGTGTGTTTTATATGTTCAGTTATTGTCATAAATTTACTTTTTATTTGTCTGAATAGTCGGTTACACTCCTGAGAATATAACTGTCCAAACTTGTTGACTGTAGGAAGAAAAAGAGCTCCTTACCACACACCAGTAATTTGATGTGGTAACTACTACAATAATATAGTCCCATGTATCCGTTGGTTTTCTAACTCAAAAAGAACCCTCAGCTTATTCTATAAATAAAATGTCTTTTAAGGTTATCCAGCTTCTCATGTATTTGTAGATCTGAAGCTTTCAAATTCTTCATATTCTCACTTCAGTTTTCATTCTTTTCTTCATTTTATTTTACCACTAACTTCTAGTCTGCTTGCTTTATTGCTAAGAACATTACTAGCTTAGCTGTTCACCTCATAGCACAGGGAATTTGGAAAATCCACAAATATTTTGAAACAAAGGCTAAAAGTCAGTGAGAGATTTTAATATTGATCTTATAAACTGAAAGTTGCTAGAATAACAAGTTCTGCATTAGCATGCATTTTTCTGAAGAATATGAAGTCTGAAACTCAAATGTTTATTATTTACTGGGTTCAGACCTCAATGATTTGCCAAAAAAAAAAAACACAAACTTTATGAGGAAGGTATAAAATATAAAGCAAAAATCTGGACATTTTGCAAAATGCTGGACAGTTGAAAAGTATGAACATTAGACTTTTCAGAATCATTTTCTTTTATGTGTTAGACAAATAAAATTAAATTCCATTTTTCTTGTATTAAATAATGAGTAGTTTTTCTTTTACTCAGTTCCCATATTGTTCCTGTATCGTTGTGAACTTAAGTTATAGTGAAATGCCTCTCACAGATGTCACAAATTATGTACTGGTAGATACAGCTTAGGAAGTTATCCTGAAGCATTTATTTTGTTTAGTTCTTTGCTTCTTCAGCTTGGAATTCATATGCAAGGGAACATTTGCATATGAGATATATACGAGAAGCAAAAGGAACATTGAATTAGGTACCTGTTTTCTCTTCTTAATGTCAGAGAAAAGTTTGGTCTTAAGCAACTAAAATGATGATGAACTATGTAGTGCACTATATAAAACTGAATTAAACTACTAGCTCATACCACTTTTCACCTATCTTTCTAACATATTTAATTTACCTTCCCTGCCATAAAGGTATACATACTATGATACAAGACAAAAATTTACAGAGAACAGTTGACTGCATCAGAATTGTTTAGTTTTGATTGTTGGCAATTTATTACAGTTACATGTTATTGTGCCACAGTACTCTAATCATGATGAATATTCTTTAACTGTCATTTCATAATCTGATAAGTATGTGTGGGCAATCATTTCACACATTTGTAAGACATTGTTTTTCTGTTTACAAATCTCTTATCAAATACTTTGAAGGTATGTACAGTTTTCTTTATCTCTTTCTTTCTGGTGGTGGGGAGGTACAATGTGTTTTCTTTGAAGTGCTGATAGAGTTATTCAAGTTTATCTAGTGTACATGATAAAATGTGGTGTATTTGTGGAGTCCGTATTCTTTCTTATGATGCAAATATTACCCACAGATTAGAAAGTAAAATGATGATGTCAGAGATATGACAGCAGTTCAGTTTGTTTTACTGCACAATGTTGCATATTTTGAACAGCTTTGTAAAATATTTTTATGCTGACATTTTAGCACACAGCTTTGTGATAAAAAGGACATTTCTGTAGATAAAGTTGATGGCAGCATTTTCTTAACTATTATAGGCCTGTCCTTTATCAAGGGCATATTTATTACTAACCACTTCAACTGCATGTGTTGCAGGGAAAAAGATCCTTTATGCTTAAACAGCATACCTGAAATGTCATATTAAATTACTAAAGGGAAGCTATGTCCTCAGTGTAATACTATTGATTATTCTAAAAAAAATAAATCTATTTCTAGAACCATAAAACTTAATATAACTGCTTCTAAATATAAACGGAAAAGACATGAAACTTTATTACAGAACAAAACAGCACTCTAGCAAAACATTTCATATAAATCCTCATGTCAAAATATCATTTTAGTATGATGTATTATCATAACAGCTGCAGAAATCCATCTTGTATATTATAATTGTAATAATACTTAAAGCAATGACCACCTTTTACTACAAGGATGAGGGAGTTTCATCTACCCATGAAATAATTAACTTGCCACACTCAGCCTAAACAGGATAATAGCAAAATCTTTTTCTCATATAATAACTTACCTTGCTCAATCTCACATACATGATGTAGCAGTTTTAATGGCACAGCAATAACACTGATAGTAGTAGGGAGTCAATATTAATATACAAGTAGTTTTACTTCATGTGTAATAATTGCCTGACAATGATATCAGTTTTGTTATAAAGTTAAAGACATGCAATTAGGATACTCTCTGAGGAATGCGGTAAGGGGAACTAATTTGGTGAAAGTTCATATGCTTTGTAGAAATGAGATATTGGGTTAATTTTCCAGCATCTCTGCAGCAATTTGATTTTGGTTGACAGTTAGTGCAGAATGCTAAAGCTGTGTGCTATCAACGGGGTGGTTACTCTAATCAAGTGCATGGCATTTGGTTTCTTCTACCTTCATGTGTAGCTCTAAGCAAGTAACTTAATATAGCAATAACCCACGCCTGGGTGTGGGTAATGCTAAATTTACCCACGGTTGGCATGGTTTGGTCCCGAGGGCGCCCGAGGACCAAACAAAGCCAACCGTGGGTAAATTTAACATTACCCACACCCAGAAGTGGGTTATTGCTATTATACCATGACATTATTTAAGAAAAGAAACTGTTACTTTTCTTAAATAATGGCATAGTATAATGCCTGTTTACTGCCCTTCCGCAGATGTCTGGCATCCGCGGCAGTTCTGATGTACTGCGCGCCTGCGCAGTACATCAGAGCTGTGGGCAAAAGCAATGGAGAAAGCAAGATCTCCGTTGCTTTTTTTTTAGTGTTTCGCTATGTTAAATGAGTTTAACATAGCGAGACAGTTTTAAAATAAGCAACAGAGATGTCCGTTGCTTATTTTAAAACTGTCTCGCTATGTTAAACTCATTTAACATAGCGAAACACTAAAAAAAAGCAATGGAGATCTTGCTTTCTCCGTTGCTTTTTTTTAAAACACTGTCTCGCTATGTTAAATGGGTTTAACATAGCGAGACAGCTTTAAAATAAGCAACGGACATCTCCGTTGCTTATTTTAAAGCTGTCTCGCTATGTTAAACCCATTTAACATAGCGAGACAGTGTTTTAAAAAAACGAGTTATACTAACGGAAAAAAGTCCGGGCGACCGGACCTTTTTCCATTAGTATAACTCGATTTACAACGGGCACGCTGGCCAATCAGTGTGCACATTTTGGGGGGATCATGGTATAATAATCATTTCTGTCTCCTATAATGGCTTCTTGAACATTTTTAACAACTATAATATTTTTAACTACAGTGAATTTAAACTTGAAGAAAGGCACTTTAGGCTGCTCAACAGAGAGGGACCTTTATACCTGCCAACAAACATAACCTTACAACTATTTAATTACGTTGAAATAATGTACTGTTTAGCTCAAACTTAGCCACTACTCAGTAATGGAATGAAAGAGAGATACAGATCACTGAATAACAATGAGCTCCACAAGAAGAGCATTTCCAACCCACCCCTACACCCTATGATTCATATATATGAAACAATATGTGAAAAAATCAGCAATAACATCACAATTTTCAGGCATTTTATGGGTGATATGACCTCATCAAGGATGAAAAGGAGCTACTACAGGAACTGCCTCATGGCACATCTCTAAGGCTGATGAAGCAAGACAAAGGTGGGGAGTTGGTAATCTTGGAATCTATTGACTATGGTAGTAGAATAAATCACATTCTCATAAATTATGATAACCATAGCCTGCAATTATGGAATGTGATCAACATTTCTTATGGAAATATTGCCTTATTTATAGAAGATATGCTTCACAAAGGGATCATTATGATAATTACCAAATAAACATTTGACTTTTTAAATCTAAAACAACCTACAATTCCAACAAATTTGGCATACCCAAGATACAGGAAGATATTGAGTACCTCTACGAGGCTTATTGTAGCCACTGAAGGGTCCAAAATATAACCTCTTGTCACCTATATCAACAGAAAACTAAAACTTCTGTACAGCAAACACCCCAATATGTTGAGAAAATCCTGGGATCTTGAGAAAATAAAAAATTATCTTTACAATAGTAAACATATTTTTGCATCAACTGATGTTATTGATTTATTCTCAGTCATCCCCCACCATGGATAGGTTCAAAGAAGTTATCGTACTTCCTTTCTACCAACAAAACCAAAATTGTGTTGAAAAATAATTACATTTATTTAAGGAGTTGAAATTTTCCCAGTAACTACAAGGACTGGCCATGGGGGCAGTGTATACAAATTTAGTCTCATGGCTAGGGAAGAGAATATTTTGTTGGTCTTATTTACACCAAACACTGGTCTCTTTACACCTGATTCCTTGTCATATTTGCATTTTATGGAAAGGAAGTAAGAACTTGTTACAGAAGTGCATTAATTATCTAGACAATTCCACTAACTTCCTTAGATTTACTCACCACCCTTCCAAAGAAAAAAATATATTTTTGGATGTAATGATATTAAGAGACAGGAAAAATAATACAATACATAGAAAACCCACCTTTTCAAACTCCTATATGTACTATATCAGTAATCACACTTGTATAAAAAAAAGTAGTTTTGTGAAGGGATAATTTGTTAGGTTAGCCAGGATTATATCCAACTACAGTTGGTTCCTTATAGACACTGAAAAGGTCTCTATGATGTTTCTGGAGAGATGGTAGGAACCCCCCCCCCTGCACACACATACACACACACACACACACACACACACACACACACACACACACACACACACACACACACACACTTGATCAATGAGATCCACCAATAAATTGTGCAGGGTTGGGGTTCAGTATATGTACCACTGACTGACAGTGGTGCAGCTAACTTGGAAGATTCCCAGCTGAAACCTCCAGTCTAAGATCTTTGAGAAAGTGATGATCCTGAATTATGATCATCAATCAGGAGCAACGAAAAAAATGATGAGCACCAACTGGAAAATACTTACTCACTACCAGAGTCAAAGAAAATAATGGGAAACAACCCACTTTTATCTACAAAAGAGGAAAGAACATCAAGGAGAACTTAGAAAGACACTCAAAATCTGATTGCACTACCAGGAAGACGATGGGAGCTTACAAGTGCAGATTTTGCCATTAATGCAAGCTGATTGCCAAGGGAGAGAGCACTTATTTAAGGGCAAGACAGAGAAGAACTAAATTTAAGAAACATTGGTAGTAAAGACATTGTCTATCTTGAGCATGTAAGCTATGGCATTCTTTTCTAAGGAAAAGCATATAGGATTTTTTTGTAAAAGAATATATGTTTAGGCACTGCCACCAAAAAGGAGATTAATGCTTTATATAAACATACTACAAACTCCACATGTTGATGGTTTTTATTTTTGATTTATCAAATAATTTCCCAGTGACTCCAGGGGTGGACCCTGGCAACTGCTTTTTGAAATGCATGAACTTGCATGGCAACTAGACATAGATGTCACTAATTCAACTGGATAAAATGATTTCATCTATATTAGTAGTGTGCTGAAGTTTAGAGCTGCCGAACTATGACAACTCATAGGATTTTCTGATAACACTGAACTTCATTTACAAGTTAAACTTTCATTCACAAAAAGTTTTAAATGTTTAATAAGTGTTGACACATTTCACACAACCACATTGTTTTAGCTTTCAAATAAGTGTTTTTAAATGTTTCAAACATTTGAAGTCATTTGTATTACTTACTATATATTATGGGCAATGTGCCTTTAAGACTTTGATCATGTGACTTGCATTCAATTAAAAGGGCTTAACTGAAAATTTTCAATATTTCTGATGAAGGGGGAATTCAGTAAAGCTTGCACAAATTGGTTTTGGATGTATGCATCGCGGCGTGATACATACAAGTGCGCGGGCAATTGTAGATTCAGTAAGCGTCCCTGAACGGCATGCAAGTACTTGCAAACAGGGAAAGATCAGTGGAATGCAAATTACCTCATAAGCAGTTGAATCTTATGAAAATGACGTAGGTGGAGTGGTACAACAAACAGAAAGGCATCCGTGTAGACTCCATGTCAGTGTCCATAGTGCATGAGGAATTTTTCCATGTATAGGTGTCTACACAGACAGAAGGCGATGTAAATGTCTACAAATCTGGACATAACTCCCCACGAAATGTTAGATCACAGATGTATATGTGCAAAAGGTACATTTTGAATGTCTGAAAAAGGAAGGGACTATGTAAAATAAATAATATATTTTTTTATTATTTTGGCATGTTTACGCCATGCGCCGCACTGTGCAAGCATGCTTAACAGAAATAAAAAAAAATACATTTCTAATATGGTTTTCACAAATATACTGTAGGACCTTGCATCAGGTCCATACAACAGTACATACATGCTGTTACCAAGCTCACATGTCTATGAACCATGTAGTTTCTAGGCTGTCAGCACAGATATATATGCAAACGATGTGGATTTCCTGAATTGTTGAAAGGAGCACACATATGTCCACATATCCCCTTCATGTAGGATCCTACACAATGTTGATATTCCCAGAGGTTGTGGATGATATCGGGGTTGTCTTCTTATTCTTAGGATTTTTTTTTCCAGCCATGCATGTTTGCCTGGTGCGCCACATAGCTGAGCATGTTCAAGTGGACAGATTACCAAAGTGACAGTGATGATGTAGGCAGCAATCAGTTAAAACTAGATATCTTCAATTAATATGTTTCATTTTTGTATAAGCTATGCTGTGTGACACGGCATATTGTGGCATGGCTTGCACTAAAGTAGGGCCTGTAAATTATGTTAATTATATCCTAGGCAGGTGAACTGCATCATAATTAGCCAATCCCACATAGTGGACCTAAAGCAGAACTATATAAGTATGCATACACCCTACATTCTGATTTTCCCTCAATACTTTGGGCCATTGGAATAGAGACTTGGGAATTTTAAATGGATAATGCTAGGGGCTGCTGCAGGTCTGGTACATCTGTATGTGTTAGATTCTGAAGTTAATGCTGCTGGTGCTGCTAACAACAGGCCTAGGCTGCAAAGGAGAAGAGTGTTCAGGCCCAAGGTAACCTTCCAGAAGCTACATGAGCTGGAGATTGTAAAGCACTACAGGGTAGACAGGGGCATATTAGAAGAACTCAACGAGCTCTGCTGCCCTCAACTCAGAGCCAGAACTAACAGAGGGGAACCCATCCCAATGGAGACAAAGGTATGTGTAGCCCTTAGGATACTAGCTATAGGTACTTTTCAAAGACCAGCTGGGGACATGATGGGGTTGTCACAGGCATCTGCATCCAGGATACTTCAGCAATTCCTGGATGCTATGCTTCCACATGCCAATGAGCACATATCTTTTCCCCTTACCCCTGAGATGAGGGCCAGCACTATGCAACACTTCTACCGTGTAGCACACTACCCTAAAGTACTGGGTG
>NC_056735.1:745367707-745370207 GCF_019279795.1 Protopterus annectens | reverse complement strand
TCACACCTGCTCATTCAGAACATTTAAAAAAGTTTCAAAGTAAAAGCTCCATTTAAACCAGGTGGCAAGTGTGCTCTGAGCCTGAGAATCCACTTCATTTCTTCATTCTCAGTCAAGAGCTTAATCTCTCCTCCTCTCAATGGTAAATACAACACTTTCAAAATCACAAAACAAAAATAATGTTCTTCATTTGTTTCTAAAATATGCTTATACAAAGCATTTGTAGTTACTTTACATCGTATATCACTTAAATGGTTATTTAGTCGGTCCCTTAATCTTCTATTTGTCATCCCCGCATAATATCCATAACATTTCTGGCACATAGCATAATATATGACATTTTTCGTGTTGCAGTTACCACAGGCATGCAACACAAAATCAGTGCCATATATAGGGTGCCTAATCTTTTTAGATTCACATATATATTTACATGACACACAATTATTGCATTTACATGTGCCAGGAAAAGCAAAATGATGCTTAATCTGTTCTTTATAACATAATCTCTGCTTAAGGGTATTATTAAAGTTATTATTACATTTATAGCCAAACAAAGGAATTTTTTTTTAGATTTTGTATTCGCCTGAAGAAGCCAGTTTGGTGAAAGTTTTTTACTAGCGTCAATAAACATTTTCTTTGAGAACCTGCCTTGAGCTGTCTGGTTTTTCTATTCTTTTTTAATTTGAATTATTGTGTAAAACTGGCATCACACCCTTTCACTGTTTTTTTTGGGATTTTATTTGTGGTTTACAGTGAATGGTTGGCTCAGTGAGCAGGGAATTCTCATTTGATTTTACAGCTATTCCTTCAACCAGTAAGATGATACATACAAGCATAAGGACTTCACTAGAGGTGAGTAATGATGCAACTAATCCCTTATTGGATTTAAATGGACATGCAAGTCAAGGAAATATCTTAGTTGAAAATGGAGATATGTTACTGAACTTTAAAAATAAGTTTCTTGACTTTGAGAAGCTCGTTATGTCCTATAAGTTTCTTCAATGGCAGTGGATGGCTTTTGAGGCATATTTGCACCATAAGGTTGTCCCTGGAGGACTACGAATCCTCAAAATGCTAAATTATAGGGACACATACCCAGACCTTCTTCGAAGATGGCAATTAATAAACCTTAGTTGCTCCTTTAACTATATGGAGCTTATGAATGTATTTTTTCAGCCCTTAGAAATGGAGCTTCGTACTACTGTTGAGTCTGTCTATAATGAGCTTGTTCAGAAATACAAATAAATGAGCATACTACACTATCTAATGAAACACTTGAGAAGCTACATGTCTTTTAAACTAAGCTCATAGAGACTAAAAAGAAGAAACTTTTCCAGGATTTATGTGATTTTTCATCTGGGCATGTGTTTGTTTGGCCCAGGTCAGAGTGTTCTACCTATCAGCAAAACATCTCTGCAATTATGACGTCCGACAATGCAACCATGTCGGAAGTAGTATTTACTGCAAGTGAGTTGGTTGAGCATGAGCAAAAACAGGATGAGGAAGGAGTAGTTCCACAAAATTCAGCTTCACAACAAATGGAAAATGTTTTTCCTTTGGCAGCTGTGACACCTCTTAGATCATTATCGGAACCCTTGCCTCAAGTCGACACTAATCAGATTCATGCTCTAGATCCTGTGGATTTTCCAATTTTAACTAACAACCCTTTACCAATGTCACCGAAGAAAACGAGGAAGAAGAGCCAGAGAGAGAGAGACAACCAGAATAATTAACACAGAGACGTCCTTTCACCAGGAGTCAGAATGGCATAAACAATTAAATCTGGTATTTGATTTATCCTCTTATGAGTTAAATAAGCATTAATTATCTGTTTTATCCAAGGGCCTAACATTTATACCTTCGGAAAATGTTGATATTTCAAAGACATTGTTAGAGCTGAAATGTTTCATTAGAAGGTTAAACTTAAAAATATTTTTTCATGATGACAGCTCTGCTTATGCTGCAGAAGAACTTAAATGAAAAAGTACATGTATCCCTTATAGTAATACTATTTTACAGGTTTTTGAAAAAGCAGTTGAGAGGGATGTGTATACTATGTAGAGTCAATCACATTTTAAGAAATTTTGTAATCTGAGCAAGAATTTGAGGCTTTGAAATCTTTGACTGAAAACAAAAGTATTGTCATAAAAAATGCTGATAAAGGAGGGGGAGTGGTCATAATGAGTGCAGATAGTTACTTTAATAAAATGATTTTGTTGATGCAAGGTTCAGAATATGATTTAATTAGTAGGAATTAAGTCAATGTGAAATCTTTGAATGTATGTAAGGTAGTGTGTGAAATGCAAGAAAATGGTTTGCTAGATAGCAATTTATTTGACTATCTACTAGTTAAAAATCCTAAAATACCTACCATATATGGTATACCTAAGTTGCATAAGTCACTCATAGATCCACCCATGAGACCTATTGTGTCTGCACGTGGGTGGCTAACTGAACCGTCATCTAAATATTTAGAAAAGCAACTTAGGCCTTTATTAGA